>NW_024599812.1:0-184850 GCF_016772045.2 Ovis aries | reverse complement strand
CATAGATGCTTTGATCACGGGCGGACTGCGTGACACTGCTGCTACCGCTCTGGAAGCGCAAGTGCATGCCCGCATTCGAGACGAGGACTGACTCCCTGGGGAGACTCCAGAAGTACCCCAAGATCCATGTCAGCACTGGAGAGGAATCCTCAGGTTCCGGCCTGAGTTCACACAAGGTCTTAGGCCCCGCATCAGCGGAGAGGAATTCGAGGCCCGAGGAACTCGCGCATGGGGACTGGCCTTTCCTGAGGCCACCAGGCGGGTCCCTGAGGCCCCGTCGTAAGTCGAGAGCACCTGCCGCAACTCGAGAAAATCCAGGAGGTTTTGCCCTCCAGGCGAGATGAGGCCCATTTCCGCTGAGGCTTCTCGAGGCTAATCACATCTAACCCCTGGAACTTCCAAAGGGTCCTTCACACCTTTCTGCAACTCAAGAAGTTCCCGACACACCCGTCTCCACTCGAGAGGAAGCACGAGGGTCCCGAACACATCCAGGGAGCCCGTTTCCGCCTCCGAGCTCGAGATGAGGGATCCTTTCCCTGTTTCGTAGGAAAGAATTCCCGCGTTCCCGTCGCATCTCAAGAGGAGCGCTCTCCACAGGAAAGGCGAGAGGAACTCCAGGGTCGTGCCACCATTCCAAGAGTCCCCAGATGTGTCAGTCCATTCCAGAGGAACCTGTTTTCCCTGCACTGCCTTGACGTTCAAGCCGAGGATCGACTCCCACCACGTGTGCACGTGGGACAGCCCTGTGGGAAAGCCTCGTGGGAAAGCCTCGTGGGAAAGACACGAGGAAAACCATAGATGCTTTGATCCACGGGGCGGACTGCGTGACACTGCTGCTACCGCTCTGGAGGAAAGCGCAAGTGCATGCCCGCATTCGAGACGAGGACTGACTCCCCTGGGGAGACTCCAGAAGTACCCCAAGATCCATGTCAGCACTGGAGAGGAATCCTCAGGTTCCGGCCCTGAGTTCACACAAGGTCTTAGGCCCGGCATCAGCGGGAGAGGAATTCCGAAAGGCCCCCGAGGAACTCGCATGGGGACTGGCCTTTCCTGAGGCCACCAGAGCGGGTCCCTGAGGGCCCCGTCGTAAGTCGAGAGCACCTGCCGCAACTCGAGAAAATCCAGGAGGTTTTGCCCTCCAGGCGAGATGAGGCCCATTTCCGCTGAGGCTTCTCGAGGCTAATCACATCTAACCCCTGGAACTTCCAAAGGGTCCTTCACACCCTTTCTGCAACTCAAGAAGTTCCCGACACACCCGTCTCCACTCGAGAGGAAGCACGAGGGTCCCGCACACATCCAGGGGAGCCCCGTTTCCGCCTCCGAGCTCGAGATGAGGGATCCTTTCCCTGTTTCGTAGGGAAGAATTCCCGGCGTTCCCGTCGCATCTCAAGAGGAGGCGCTCTCCACAGGAAAGGCGAGAGGAACTCCAGGGTCGTGCCACCATTCCAAGAGTCCCCCAGATGTGTCAGTCCATTCCAGAGGAACCTGTTTTCCCTGCACTGCCTTGACGATCAAGCCGAGGATCGACTCCCACCACGTGTGCACGTGGGACAGCCCTGTGGGAAAGCCTCGTGGGAAAGCCTCGTGGGAAAGACACGAGGAAAACCATAGATGCTTTGATCCACGGGGCGGACTGCGTGACACTGCTGCTACCGCTCTGGAGGAAAGCGCAAGTGCATGCCCGCATTCGAGACGAGGACTGACTCCCCTGGGGAGCCTCCAGAAGTACCCCAAGATCCATGTCAGCACTGGAGAGGAATCCTCAGGTTCCGGCCCTGAGTTCACACAAGGTCTTAGGCCCCGGCATCAGCGGGAGAGGAATTCCGAAAGGCCCCCGAGGAACTCGCATGGGGACTGGCCTTTACTGAGGCCACCAGAGCGGGTCCCTGAGGGCCCCGTCGTAAGTCGAGAGCACCTGCCGCAACTCGAGAAAATCCAGGAGGTTTTGCCCTCCAGGCGAGATGAGGCCCATTTCCGCTGAGGCTTCTCGAGGCTAATCACATCTAACCCCTGGAACTTCCAAAGGGTCCTTCACACCCTTTCTGCAACTCAAGAAGTTCCCGACACACCCGTCTCCACTCGAGAGGAAGCACGAGGGTCCCGAACACATCCAGGGAGCCCGTTTCCGCCTCCGAGCTCGAGATGAGGGATCCTTTCCCTGTTTCGTAGGGAAAGAATTCCCGTCGTTCCCGTCGCATCTCAAGAGGAGGCGCTCTCCACAGGAAAGGCGAGAGGAACTCCAGGGTCGTGCCACCATTCCAAGAGTCCCCCAGATGTGTCAGTCCATTCCAGAGGAACCTGTTTTCCCTGCACTGCCTTGACGTTCAAGCCGAGGATCGACTCCCACCACGTGTGCACGTGGGACAGCCCTGTGGGAAAGCCTCGTGGGAAAGCCTCGTGGGAAAGACACGAGGAAAACCATAGATGCTTTGATCCACGGGGCGGACTGCGTGACACTGCTGCTACCGCTCTGGAGGAAAGCGCAAGTGCATGCCCGCATTCGAGACGAGGACTGACTCCCTGGGGAGACTCCAGAAGTACCCCAAGATCCATGTCAGCACTGGAGAGGAATCCTCAGGTTCCGGCCCTGAGTTCACACAAGGTCTTAGGCCCCGGCATCAGCGGGAGAGGAATTCCGAAGGCCCCGAGGAACTCGCATGGGGACTGGCCTTTCCTGAGGCCACCAGAGCGGGTCCCTGAGGGCCCCGTCGTAAGTCGAGAGCACCTGCCGCAACTCGAGAAAATCCAGGAGGTTTTGCCCTCCAGGCGAGATGAGGCCCATTTCCGCTGAGGCTTCTCGAGGCTAATCACATCTAACCCTGGAACTTCCAAAGGGTCCTTCACACCCTTTCTGCAACTCAAGAAGTTCCCGACACACCCGTCTCCACTCGAGAGGAAGCACGAGGGTCCCGAACACATCCAGGGAGCCCGTTTCCGCCTCCGAGCTCGAGATGAGGGATCCTTTCCCTGTTTCGTAGGGAAAGAATTCCCGGCGTTCCCGTCGCATCTCAAGAGGAGGCGCTCTCCACAGGAAAGGCGAGAGGAACTCCAGGGTCGTGCCACCATTCCAAGAGTCCCCCAGATGTGTCAGTCCATTCCAGAGGAACCTGTTTTCCCTGCACTGCCTTGACGTTCAAGCCGAGGATCGACTCCCACCACGTGTGCACGTGGGACAGCCCTGTGGGAAAGCCTCGTGGGAAAGCCTCGTGGGAAAGACACGAGGGAAAACCATAGATGCTTTGATCCACGGGGCGGACTGCGTGACACTGCTGCTACCGCTCTGGAGGAAAGCGCAAGTGCATGCCCGCATTCGAGACGAGGACTGACTCCCCTGGGGAGACTCCAGAAGTACCCCAAGATCCATGTCAGCACTGGAGAGGAATCCTCAGGTTCCGGCCCTGAGTTCACACAAGGTCTTAGGCCCCGGCATCAGCGGGAGAGGAATTCCGAAAGGCCCCGAGGAACTCGCATGGGGACTGGCCTTTCCTGAGGCCACCAGAGCGGGTCCCTGAGGGCCCCGTCGTAAGTCGAGAGCACCTGCCGCAACTCGAGAAAATCCAGGAGGTTTTGCCCTCCAGGCGAGATGAGGCCCATTTCCGCTGAGGCTTCTCGAGGCTAATCACATCTAACCCCTGGAACTTCCAAAGGGTCCTTCACACCCTTTCTGCAACTCAAGAAGTTCCCGACACACCCGTCTCCACTCGAGAGGAAGCACGAGGGTCCCGAACACATCCAGGGAGCCCGTTTCCGCCTCCGAGCTCGAGATGAGGGATCCTTTCCCTGTTTCGTAGGGAAAGAATTCCCGGCGTTCCGTCGCATCTCAAGAGGCGCTCTCCACAGGAAAGGCGAGAGGAACTCCAGGGTCGTGCCACCATTCCAAGAGTCCCCAGATGTGTCAGTCCATTCCAGAGGAACCTGTTTTCCCTGCACTGCCTTGACGTTCAAGCCGAGGATCGACTCCCACCACGTGTGCACGTGGGACAGCCCTGTGGGAAAGCCTCGTGGGAAAGCCTCGTGGGAAAGACACGAGGAAAACCATAGATGCTTTGATCCACGGGGCGGACTGCGTGACACTGCTGCTACCGCTCTGGAGGAAAGCGCAAGTGCATGCCCGCATTCGAGACGAGGACTGACTCCCCTGGGGAGACTCCAGAAGTACCCCAAGATCCATGTCAGCACTGGAGAGGAATCCTCAGGTTCCGGCCTGAGTTCACACAAGGTCTTAGGCCCCGGCATCAGCGGAGAGGAATTCCGAAAGGCCCCGAGGAACTCGCATGGGGACTGGCCTTTCCTGAGGCCACCAGAGCGGGTCCCTGAGGGCCCCGTCGTAAGTCGAGAGCACCTGCCGCAACTCGAGAAAATCCAGGAGGTTTTGCCCTCCAGGCGAGATGAGGCCCATTTCCGCTGAGGCTTCTCGAGGCTAATCACATCTAACCCTGGAACTTCCAAAGGGTCCTTCACACCTTTCTGCAACTCAAGAAGTTCCCGACACACCCGTCTCCACTCGAGAGGAAGCACGAGGGTCCCGACACATCCAGGGAGCCCCGTTTCCGCCTCCGAGCTCGAGATGAGGGATCCTTTCCCTGTTTCGTAGGGAAAGAATTCCGGCGTTCCCGTCGCATCTCAAGAGGAGGCGCTCTCCACAGGAAAGGCGAGAGGAACTCCAGGGTCGTGCCACCATTCCAAGAGTCCCCCAGATGTGTCAGTCCATTCCAGAGGAACCTGTTTTCCCTGCACTGCCTTGACGTTCAAGCCGAGGATCGACTCCCACCACGTGTGCACGTGGGACAGCCCTGTGGGAAAGCCTCGTGGGAAAGCCTCGTGGGAAAGACACGAGGAAAACCATAGATGCTTTGATCCACGGGGCGGACTGCGTGACACTGCTGCTACCGCTCTGGAGGAAAGCGCAAGTGCATGCCCGCATTCGAGACGAGGACTGACTCCCCTGGGGAGACTCCAGAAGTACCCCAAGATCCATGTCAGCACTGGAGAGGAATCCTCAGGTTCCGGCCCTGAGTTCACACAAGGTCTTAGGCCCCGGCATCAGCGGGAGAGGAATTCCGAAAGGCCCCGAGGAACTCGCATGGGGACTGGCCTTTCCTGAGGCCACCAGAGCGGGTCCCTGAGGGCCCCGTCGTAAGTCGAGAGCACCTGCCGCAACTCGAGAAAATCCAGGAGGTTTTGCCCTCCAGGCGAGATGAGGCCCATTTCCGCTGAGGCTTCTCGAGGCTAATCACATCTAACCCCTGGAACTTCCAAAGGGGCCTTCACACCCTTTCTGCAACTCAAGAAGTTCCCGACACACCCGTCTCCACTCGAGAGGAAGCACGAGGGTCCCGACACATCCAGGGGAGCCCCGTTTCCGCCTCCGAGCTCGAGATGAGGGATCCTTTCCCTGTTTCGTAGGGAAAGAATTCCCGGCGTTCCCGTCGCATCTCAAGAGGAGGCGCTCTCCACAGGAAAGGCGAGAGGAACTCCAGGGTCGTGCCACCATTCCAAGAGTCCCCCAGATGTGTCAGTCCATTCCAGAGGAACCTGTTTTCCCTGCACTGCCTTGACGTTCAAGCCGAGGATCGACTCCCACCACGTGTGCACGTGGGACAGCCCTGTGGGAAAGCCTCGTGGGAAAGCCTCGTGGGAAAGACACGAGGGAAAACCATAGATGCTTTGATCCACGGGGCGGACTGCGTGACACTGCTGCTACCGCTCTGGAGGAAAGCGCAAGTGCATGCCCGCATTCGAGACGAGGACTGACTCCCCTGGGGAGACTCCAGAAGTACCCCAAGATCCATGTCAGCACTGGAGAGGAATCCTCAGGTTCCGGCCCTGACTCCACACAAGGTCTTAGGCCCCGGCATCAGCGGGAGAGGAATTCCGAAATGCCCCTGAGGAACTCGCATGGGGACTGGCCTTTCCTGAGGCCACCAGACGGGTCCTGAGGTCCCGTCGTAAGTCGAGAGCACCTGCCGCAACTCGAGAAAATCCAGGAGGTTTTGCCCTCCAGGCGAGATGAGGCCCATTTCCGCTGAGGCTTCTCGAGGCTAATCACATCTAACCTGGAACTTCCAAGGGGTCCTTCACCCTTACTGCAACTCAAGAAGTTCCCTGACACCCGTCTCCACTCGAGAGGAAGCACGAGGTCCCGAACACATCCAGGGAGCCCGTTTCCGCCTCCTAGCTCGAGATGAGGGATCCTTTCCCTGTTTCGTAGGGAAAGAATTCCCGGCGTTCCCGTCGCATCTCAAGAGGAGGCGCTCTCCACAGGAAAGGCGAGAGGAACTCCAGGGTCGTGCCACCATTCCAAGAGTCCCCCAGATGTGTCAGTCCATTCCAGAGGAACCTGTTTCCCTGCACTGCCTTGACGTTCAAGCCGAGGATCGACTCCCACCACGTGTGCACGTGGGACAGCCCTGTGGGAAAGCCTCGTGGGAAAGCCTCGTGGGAAAGACTCGAGGGAAAACCATAGATCCTTTGATCCACGGGGCGGACTGCGTGACACTGCTGCTACCGCTCTGGAGGAAAGCGCAAGTGCATGCCCGCATTCGAGACGAGGACTGACTCCCCTGGGGAGACTCCAGAAGTACCCCAAGATCCATGTCAGCACTGGAGAGGAATCCTCAGGTTCCGGCCCCGACTCCACACAAGGTCTTAGGCCCCGGCATCGCGGAGAGGAATCCGAAGGCCCCGAGGAACTCGCATGGGGACTGGCCTTTCCTGAGGCCACCAGAGCGGGTCCTGAGGTCCCCGTCGTAAGTCGAGAGCACCTGCCGCAACTCGAGAAAATCCAGGAGGTTTTGCCCTCCAGGCGAGATGAGGCCCATTTCTGCTGAGGCTTCTCGAGGCTAATCACATCTAACCCCTGGAACTTCCAAAGGGTCTTTCACACCCTTGCTGCAACTCAAGAAGTTCCCGACACCCGTCTCCACTCGAGAGGAAGCACGAGGGTCCCGCACACATCAAGGGGAGCCCCGTTTATGCCTCCTAGCCCGAGATGAGGGATCCTTTCCCTGTTTCGTAGGGAAAGAATTCCCGGCGTTCCCGTCGCATCTCAAGAGGCTCTCCACAGGAAAGGCGAGAGGAACTCCAGGGTCGTGCCACCATTCCAAGAGTCCCCCAGATGTGTCAGTCCATTCCAGAGGAACCTGTTTTCCCTGCACTGCCTTGACGTTCAAGCCGAGGATCGACTCCCACCACGTGTACACGTGGGACAGCCCTGTGGGAAAGCCTCGTGGGAAAGCCTCGAGGGAAAAGCATAGATCCTTTGATCCTCGCGGTGGACTGCGTGACACTGCTGCTACCGCTCTGGAGGAAAGCGCAACTGCATGCCCGCATTCGAGACGAGGACTGACTCCCCTGGGGAGAATCCAGAAGTACCCCAAGATCCATGTCAGCACTGGAGAGGAATCCTCAGGTTCCGGCCGAGCTCACACAAGGTCTTAGGCCCCAGCATCAGCGGGAGAGGAATCCCGAGAGGCCCCGAGGAACTCGCATGGGGACTGGCCTTTCCTGAGGCCACCAGAGCGGGTCCTTGAGGGCCCCGTCGTAAGTCGAGAGCACCTGCCGCAACTCGAGAAAATCCAGGAGGTTTTGCCCTCCAGGCGAGATGAGGCCCATTTCCGCTGAGGCTTCTCGAGGCTAATCACATCTAACCACTGGAACTTCCAAAGGGGTCCTTCACACCCTTGCTGCAGCTCAAGAAGTTCCCGACATACCCGTCTCCACTCGAGAGGAAGCACGAGGGTCCCGCACACATCCAGGGGAGCCCGTTTCCGCCTCTAGCTCGAGATGAGGGATCCTTTCCCTGTTTCGTGGGAAAGAATTCCCGGCGTTCCGTCGCATCTCAAGAGGAGGCGCTCTCCACAGGAAAGGCGAGAGGAACTCCAGGGTCGTGCCACCATTCCAAGAGTCCCACAGATGTGTCAGTCCATTCCAGAGGAACCTGTTTCCCTACACTGCCTTGACGTTCAAGCCGAGGATCGACTCCCACCACGGTGGCACGGGGGACAGCCCTGTGGGAAAGCCTCGTGGGAATGCCTCGTGGGAAAGACACGAGGGAAAACCATAGATGCTTTGATCCACGGGGCGGACTGCGTGACACTGCTGCTACCGCTCTGGAGGAAAGCGCAAGTGCATGCCCGCATTGGAGACGAGGACTGACTCCCCTGGGGAGACTCCAGAAGTACCCCAAGATCCATGTCAGCACTGGAGAGGAATCCTCAGGTTCCGGCCCTGAGTTCACACAAGGTCTTAGGCCCCGGCATCAGCGGGAGAGGAATTCCGAAAGGCCCCGGAGGAACTCGCATGGGGACTGGCCTTTCCTGAGGCCACCAGAGCGGGTCCCTGAGGTCCCGTCGTAAGTCGAGAGCACCTGCCGCAGCTCGAGAAAATCCAGGAGGTTTTGCCCTCCAGGCGAGATGAGGCCCATTTCCGCTGAGGCTTCTCGAGGCTAATCACATCTAACCACTGGAACTTCCAACGGGTCCTTCACACCCTTGCTGCAACTCAAGAAGTTCCCCGACATACCCGTCTCCACTCGAGAGGAAGCACGAGGGTCCCGACACATCCAGGGAGCCCGTTTCCGCCTCTAGCTCGAGATGAGGATCCTTTCCCTGTTTCGTAGGGAAAGAATTCCCGGCGTTCCGTCGCATCTCAAGGAGGCGCTCTCCACAGGAAAGGCGAGAGGAACTCCAGGGTCGTGCCACCATTCCAAGAGTCCCCAGATGTGTCAGTCCATTCCAGAGGAACCTGTTTCCCTGCACTGCCTTGACGTTCAAGCCGGATCGACTCCCACCACGTGTGCACGTGGGACAGCCCTGTGGGAAAGCCTCGTGGGAAAGCCTCATGGGAAGACACGAGGGAAAACCATAGATCCTTTGATCCACGGGGCGGACTGCGTGACACTGCTGCTACCGCTCTGGCGGAAAGCGCAAGTGCATGCTCGCATTCGAGACGAGGACTGACTCCCCTGGGAGACTCCAGAAGTACCCCAAGATCCATGTCAGCACTGGAGAGGAATCCTCAGGTTCCGGCCCCGAATCCACACAAGGTCTTAGGCCCCGGCATCGACGGGAGAGAATCCGAGAGGCCCCGAGGAACTCGCATGGGGACTGGCCTTTCCTGAGGCCACCAGAGCGGGTCCTGAGGTCCCCGTCGTAAGTCGAGAGCACCTGCCGCAACTCGAGAAAATCCAGGAGGTTTGCCCTCCAGGCGAGATGAGGCCCATTTCCGCTGAGGCTTCTCGAGGCTAATCACATCTAACCTGGAACTTCCAAAGGGTCCTTCACACCTTGCTGCAACTCAAGAAGTTCCCGACATACCCGTCTCCACTCGAGAGGAAGCACGAGGGTCCCGCACACATCCAGGGAGCCCGTTTCCGCCTCCTAGCTCGAGATGAGGGATCCTTTCCCTGTTTCGTAGGGAAAGAATTCCCGGCGTTCCGTCGCATCTCAAGGAGGCGCTCTCCACAGGAAAGGCGAGAGGAACTCCAGGGTCGTGCCACCATTCAAGAGTCCCCAGATGTGTCAGTCCATTCCAGAGGAACCTGTTTCCCTGCACTACCTTGACGTTCAATCCGAGGATCGACTCCAACCACGTGTGCACGTGGGGCAGCCCTGTGGGAGGGCCTCGTTGCAAAGCCTCGTGGGAAAGACTCGAGGGAAAACCATAGATCCATTGATCCACGCGGCGGAATGCGTGACACTGCTGCTACCGCTCTGGAGGAAAGCGCAAGTGCATGCCCGCATTCGAGACGAGGACTGACTCCCCGGGAGACTCAAGTACCCCAAGATCCATGTCAGCACTGGAGAGGAATCCTCAGGTTCCGGCCCGACTCCACACAAGGTCTTAGGCCCCGGCATCGCGGGAGAGGAATCCGAGAGGCCCCGAGGAACTCGCATGGGGACTGGCCTTTCCTGAGGCCACCAGAGCGGGTCCCTGAGGTCCCGTCGTAAGTCGAGAGCACCTGCCGCAACTCGAGAAATCCAGGAGGTTTGCCCTCCAGGCGAGATGAGGCCCATTTCCGCTGAGGCTTCTCGAGGCTAATCACATCTAACCTGGAACTTCCAAAGGGTCCTTCACACCCTCTGCAACTCAAGAAGTTCCCGACACACCCGTCTCCACTCGAGAGGAAGCACGAGGGTCCCGAACACATCCAGGGAGCCCGTTTCCGCCTCCTAGCTCGAGATGAGGGATCCTTTCCCTGTTTCGTAGGGAAAGAATTCCCGGCGTTCCGTCGCATCTCAAGAGGCGCTCTCCACAGGAAGGCGAGAGGAACTCCAGGGTCGTGCCACCATTCAAGAGTCCCCAGATGTGTCAGTCCATTCCAGAGGAACCTGTTTCCCTGCACTGCCTTGACGTTCAAGCCGAGGATCGACTCCCACCACGTGTGCACGTGGGGACAGCCCTGTGGGAAAGCCTCGTGGGAAAGCCTCGTGGGAAAGACACGAGGGAAAACCATAGATCCTTTGATCCACGCGGCGGACTGCGTGACACTGCTGCTACCGCTCTGGAGGAAAGCGCAAGTGCATGCCCGCATTCGAGACGAGGACTGACTCCCTGGGAGACTCAAGTACCCCAAGATCCATGTCAGCACTGGAGAGGAATCCTCAGGTTCCGGCCGAGCTCACACAAGGTCTTAGGCCCCGGCATGGGAGAGGAATCCGAGAGGCCCCGAGGAACTCGCATGGGGACTGGCCTTTCCTGAGGCCACCAGAGCGGGTCCTGAGGTCCCGTCGTAAGTCGAGAGCACCTCGCAACTCGAGAAAATCCAGGAGGTTTGCCCTCCAGGCGAGATGAGGCCCATTTCCGCTGAGGCTTCTCGAGGCTAATCACATCTAACCTGGAACTTCCAAGGGGTCCTTCACACCCTTGCTGCAACTCAAGAAGTTCCCGACATACCCGTCTCCACTCGAGAGGAAGCACGAGGTCCCGACACATCCAGGGGGCCCGTTTCCGCCTCCTAGCTCGAGATGAGGGATCCTTTCCCTGTTTCGTAGGAAAATTCCCGGCGTTCCGTCGCATCTCAAGGGGCGCTCTCCACAGGAAGGCGAGAGAACTCCAGGGTCGTGCCACCATTCAAGAGTCCCCAGATGTGTCAGTCCATTCCAGAGGAACCTGTTTCCCTGCACTGCCTTGACGTTCAAGCCGAGGATCGACTCCCACCACGTGTGCACGTGGGGACAGCCCTGTGGGAAAGCCTCGTGGGAAAGCCTCGTGGGAAAGACACGAGAAACCATAGATCCTTTGATCCACGGGGCGGACTGCGTGACACTGCTGCTACCGCTCTGGAGGAAAGCGCAAGTGCATGCCCGCATTCGAGACGAGGACTGACTCCCTGGGAGACTCAAGTACCCCAAGATCCATGTCAGCACTGGAGAGGAATCCTCAGGTTCCGGCCCGACTCCACACAAGGTCTTAGGCCCCGGCATCGGAGAGGAATCCGAAGGCCCCGAGGAACTCGCATGGGGACTGGCCTTTCCTGAGGCCACCAGAGCGGGTCCTGAGGTCCCCGTCGTAAGTCGAGCACCTACCGCAACTCGAGAAATCCAGGAGGTTTGCCCTCCAGGCGAGATGAGGCCCATTTCCGCTGAGGCTTCTCGAGGCTAATCACATCTAACCACTGGAACTTCCAAAGGGGTCCTTCACACCCTTTCTGCAACTCAAGAAGTTCCCGACACACCCGTCTCCACTCGAGAGGAAGCACGAGGGTCCCGAACACATCCAGGGGCCCGTTTCCGCCTCCGAGCTCGAGATGAGGGATCCTTTCCCTGTTTCGTAGGAAGAATTCCCGGCGTTCCGTCGCATCTCAAGGAGGCGCTCTCCACAGGAAGGCGAGAGAACTCCAGGGTCGTGCCACCATTCAAGAGTCCCCAGATGTGTCAGTCCATTCCAGAGGAACCTGTTTCCCTGCACTGCCTTGACGTTCAAGCCGAGGATCGACTCCCACCACGTGTGCCGTGGGGACAGCCCTGTGGGAAAGCCTCGTGGGAAAGCCTCGTGGGAAAGACACGAGGGAAAACCATAGATCCTTTGATCCACGGGGCGGACTGCGTGACACTGCTGCTACCGCTCTGGAGGAAAGCGCAAGTGCATGCCCGCATTCGAGACGAGGACTGACTCCCTGGGGAGACTCAAGTACCCCAAGATCCATGTCAGCACTGGAGAGGAATCCTCAGGTTCCGGCCGAGCTCACACAAGGTCTTAGGCCCCGGCATCAGCGGAGAGGAATCCGAAGGCCCCGAGGAACTCGCATGGGGACTGGCCTTTCCTGAGGCCACCAGAGCGGGTCCTGAGGTCCCGTCGTAAGTCGAGAGCACCTGCCGCAACTCGAGAAAATCCAGGAGGTTTTGCCTCCAGGCGAGATGAGGCCCATTTCCGCTGAGGCTTCTCGAGGCTAATCACATCTAACCTGGAACTTCCAAGGGTCCTTCACACCTTGCTGCAACTCAAGAAGTTCCCGACACCCGTCTCCACTCGAGAGGAAGCACGAGGGTCCCGCACATCCAGGGAGCCCGTTTCCGCCTCCGAGCTCGAGATGAGGATCCTTTCCCTGTTTCGTAGGGAAAATTCCCGGCGTTCCGTCGCATCTCAAGGGGCGCTCTCCACAGGAAGGCGAGAGGAACTCCAGGGTCGTGCCACCATTCAAGAGTCCCCAGATGTGTCAGTCCATTCCAGAGAACCTGTTTCCCTGCACTGCCTTGACGTTCAAGCCGAGGATCGACTCCCACCACGTGTGCCGTGGGGACAGCCCTGTGGGAAAGCCTCGTGGGAAAGCCTCGTGGAAAGCCATAGATGCTTTGATCCACGGGGCGGACTGCGTGACACTGCTGCTACCGCTCTGGAGGAAAGCGCAAGTGCATGCCCGCATTCGAGACGAGGACTGACTCCCTGGGAGACTCAAGTACCCCAAGATCCATGTCAGCACTGGAGAGGAATCCTCAGGTTCGGCCCGACTCCACACAAGGTCTTAGGCCCCGGCATCGGCGGGAGAGGAATCGAGGCCCCGAGGAACTCGCATGGGGACTGGCCTTTCCTGAGGCCACCAGAGCGGGTCCTGAGGTCCCGTCGTAAGTCGAGAGCACCTGCCGCAACTCGAGAAATCCAGGAGGTTTGCCCTCCAGGCGAGATGAGGCCCATTTCCGCTGAGGCTTCTCGAGGCTAATCACATCTAACCACTGGAACTTCCAAAGGGGTCCTTCACACCCTTGCTGCAACTCAAGAAGTTCCCGACACACCGTCTCCACTCGAGAGGAAGCACGAGGGTCCCGCACATCCAGGGAGCCCGTTTCCGCCTCCTAGCTCGAGATGAGGGATCCTTTCCCTGTTTCGTAGGGAAAATTCCCGCGTTCCGTCGCATCTCAAGGGGCGCTCTCCACAGGAAAGGCGAGAGGAACTCCAGGGTCGTACCACCATTCAAGAGTCCCCAGATGTGTCAGTCCATTCCAGAACCTGTTTCCCTGCACTGCCTTGACGTTCAAGCCGAGATCGACTCCCACCACGTGTGCCGTGGGGACAGCCCTGTGGGAAAGCCTCGTGGGAAAGCCTCGTGGGAAAGACTCGAGGAAACCATAGATCCTTTGATCCACGGGGCGGACTGCGTGACACTGCTGCTACCGCTCTGGAGGAAAGCGCAAGTGCATGCCCGCATTCGAGACGAGGACTGACTCCCTGGGAGACTCAAGTACCCCAAGATCCATGTCAGCACTGGAGAGAATCCTCAGGTTCGGCCCGACTCCACACAAGGTCTTAGGCCCCGGCATCGGAGAGAATCCCGAGAGGCCCCGAGGAACTCGCATGGGGACTGGCCTTTCCTGAGGCCACCAGAGCGGGTCCTGAGGTCCCGTCGTAAGTCGAGAGCACCTGCCGCAACTCGAGAAAATCCAGGAGGTTTGCCCTCCAGGCGAGATGAGGCCCATTTCCGCTGAGGCTTCTCGAGGCTAATCACATCTAACCACTGGAACTTCCAAAGGGGTCCTTCACACCCTTGCTGCAACTCAAGAAGTTCCCGACATACCCGTCTCCACTCGAGAGGAAGCACGAGGTCCCGACACATCCAGGGAGCCCGTTTCCGCCTCCGAGCTCGAGATGAGGATCCTTTCCCTGTTTCGTAGGGAAAGAATTCCCGGCGTTCCGTCGCATCTCAAGGGGCGCTCTCCACAGGAAGGCGAGAGGAACTCCAGGGTCGTACCACCATTCAAGAGTCCCCAGATGTGTCAGTCCATTCCAGAGGAACCTGTTTCCCTGCACTGCCTTGACGTTCAAGCCGAGGATCGACTCCCACCACGTGTGCCGTGGGGACAGCCCTGTGGGAAAGCCTCGTGGGAAAGCCTCGAGGGAAAGCCATAGATCCTTTGATCCACGCGGCGGACTCGTGACACTGCTGCTACCGCTCTGGAGGAAGCGCAAGTGCATGCCCGCATTCGAGACGAGGACTGACTCCCTGGGAGACTCAAGTACCCCAAGATCCATGTCAGCACTGGAGAGAATCCTCAGGTTCCGGCCCGACTCCACACAAGGTCTTAGGCCCCGGCATCGGGAGAGGAATCCCGAGAGGCCCCGAGGAACTCGCATGGGGACTGGCCTTTCCTGAGGCCACCAGAGCGGGTCCCTGAGGTCCCGTCGTAAGTCGAGAGCACCTGCCGCAACTCGAGAAATCCAGGAGGTTTGCCCTCCAGGCGAGATGAGGCCCATTTCCGCTGAGGCTTCTCGAGGCTAATCACATCTAACCACTGGAACTTCCAAAGGGGTCCTTCACACCCTTGCTGCAACTCAAGAAGTTCCCGACATACCCGTCTCCACTCGAGAGGAAGCACGAGGTCCGCACACATCCAGGGAGCCCGTTTCCGCCTCCTAGCTCGAGATGAGGATCCTTTCCCTGTTTCGTAGGAAAATTCCCGCGTTCCGTCGCATCTCAAGGAGGCGCTCTCCACAGGAAAGGCGAGAGGAACTCCAGGGTCGTGCCACCATTCAAGAGTCCCCAGATGTGTCAGTCCATTCCAGAACCTGTTTCCCTGCACTGCCTTGACGTTCAAGCCGAGGATCGACTCCCACCACGTGTGCCGTGGGGACAGCCCTGTGGGAAAGCCTCGTGGGAAAGACTCGAGGAAAACCATAGATCCTTTGGTCCACGGCGGACTGCGTGACACTGCTACCGCTCTGGAGGAAAGCGCAAGTGCATGCCCGCATTCGAGACGAGGACTGACTCCCTGGGAGACTCAAGTACCCCAAGATCCATGTCAGCACTGGAGAGGAATCCTCAGGTTCCGGCCCGACTCCACACAAGGTCTTAGGCCCCGGCATCGGGAGAGGAATCCGAGGCCCCGAGGAACTCGCATGGGGACTGGCCTTTCCTGAGGCCACCAGAGCGGGTCCTGAGGTCCCGTCGTAAGTCGAGAGCACCTGCCGCAACTCGAGAAATCCAGGAGGTTTGCCCTCCAGGCGAGATGAGGCCCATTTCCGCTGAGGCTTCTCGAGGCTAATCACATCTAACCACTGGAACTTCCAAAGGGGTCCTTCACACCCTTGCTGCAACTCAAGAAGTTCCCGACACACCCGTCTCCACTCGAGAGGACGAGGTCCCGCACACATCCAGGGAGCCCGTTTCCGCCTCCTAGCTCGAGATGAGGATCCTTTCCCTGTTTCGTAGGAAAATTCCCGGCGTTCCGTCGCATCTCAAGGGGCGCTCTCCACAGGAAGGCGAGAGGAACTCCAGGGTCGTACCACCATTCAAGAGTCCCCAGATGTGTCAGTCCATTCCAGAGGAACCTGTTTCCCTGCACTGCCTTGACGTTCAAGCCGAGGATCGACTCCCACCACGTGTGCCGTGGGGACAGCCCTGGGAAAGCCTCGTGGGAAAGCCTCGTGGGAAAGACTCGACGGAAAACCATAGATCCTTTGATCCACGGCGGACTGCGTGACACTGCTGCTACCGCTCTGGAGGAAGCGCAAGTGCATGCCCGCATTCGAGACGAGGACTGACTCCCTGGGAGACTCAAGTACCCCAAGATCCATGTCAGCACTGGAGAGGAATCCTCAGGTTCCGGCCCGACTCCACACAAGGTCTTAGGCCCCGGCATCGACGGGAGAGGAATCCGAGGCCCCGAGGAACTCGCATGGGGACTGGCCTTTCCTGAGGCCACCAGGCGGGTCCTGAGGTCCCGTCGTAAGTCGAGCACCTGCCGCAACTCGAGAAATCCAGGAGGTTTGCCCTCCAGGCGAGATGAGGCCCATTTCCGCTGAGGCTTCTCGAGGCTAATCACATCTAACCACTGGAACTTCCAAGGGGTCCTTCACACCCTTGCTGCAACTCAAAGTTCCCGACATACCCGTCTCCACTCGAGAGGAAGCACGAGGGTCCCGCACACATCCAGGGAGCCCGTTTCCGCCTCTAGCTCGAGATGAGGATCCTTTCCCTGTTTCGTAGGAAAGAATTCCCGCGTTCCGTCGCATCTCAAGGGGCGCTCTCCACAGGAAGGCGAGAGAACTCCAGGGTCGTGCCACCATTCAAGAGTCCCCAGATGTGTCAGTCCATTCCAGAGGAACCTGTTTCCCTGCACTGCCTTGACGTTCAAGCCGAGGATCGACTCCCACCACGTGTGCCGTGGGGACAGCCCTGTGGGAAAGACTCGAGGAAAACCATAGATCCTTTGGTCCACGCGGCGGACTGCGTGACACTGCTGCTACCGCTCTGGAGGAAAGCGCAAGTGCATGCCCGCATTCGAGACGAGGACTGACTCCCTGGGAGACTCAAGTACCCCAAGATCCATGTCAGCACTGGAGAGAATCCTCAGGTTCCGGCCCGACTCCACACAAGGTCTTAGGCCCCGGCATCGACGGGAGAGGAATCCCGAGAGGCCCCGAGGAACTCGCATGGGGACTGGCCTTTCCTGAGGCCACCAGAGCGGGTCCCTGAGGTCCCGTCGTAAGTCGAGAGCACCTACCGCAACTCGAGAAATCCAGGAGGTTTGCCCTCCAGGCGAGATGAGGCCCATTTCCGCTGAGGCTTCTCGAGGCTAATCACATCTAACCACTGGAACTTCCAAAGGGGTCCTTCACACCCTTGCTGCAACTCAAGAAGTTCCCGACATACCCGTCTCCACTCGAGAGGAAGCACGAGGTCGCACACATCCAGGGAGCCCGTTTCCGCCTCTAGCTCGAGATGAGGATCCTTTCCCTGTTTCGTAGGGAAAATTCCCGGCGTTCCGTCGCATCTCAAGGGGCGCTCTCCACAGGAAGGCGAGAGGAACTCCAGGGTCGTACCACCATTCAAGAGTCCCCAGATGTGTCAGTCCATTCCAGAGAACCTGTTTCCCTGCACTGCCTTGACGTTCAAGCCGAGGATCGACTCCCACCACGTGTGCCGTGGGGACAGCCCTGGGAAAGCCTCGTGGGAAAGCCTCGTGGGAAAGCCATAGATCCTTTGGTCCACGCGGCGGACTGCGTGACACTGCTGCTACCGCTCTGGAGGAAAGCGCAAGTGCATGCCCGCATTCGAGACGAGACTGACTCCCTGGGAGACTCAAGTACCCCAAGATCCATGTCAGCACTGGAGAGAATCCTCAGGTTCCGGCCCGACTCCACAAGGTCTTAGGCCCCGGCATCGGCGGAGAGGAATCCCGAGAGGCCCCGAGGAACTCGCATGGGGACTGGCCTTTCCTGAGGCCACCAGAGCGGGTCCCTGAGGTCCCGTCGTAAGTCGAGAGCACCTGCCGCCTCGAGAAAATCCAGGAGGTTTGCCCTCCAGGCGAGATGAGGCCCATTTCCGCTGAGGCTTCTCGAGGCTAATCACATCTAACCTGGAACTTCCAAAGTCCTTCACACCCTTGCTGCAACTCAAGAAGTTCCCGACATACCCGTCTCCACTCGAGAGGAAGCACGAGGTCCCGCACACATCCAGGGGGCCCGTTTCCGCCTCCTAGCTCGAGATGAGGATCCTTTCCCTGTTTCGTAGGAAAATTCCCGGCGTTCCGTCGCATCTCAAGGGGGCGCTCTCCACAGGAAGGCGAGAGAACTCCAGGGTCGTACCACCATTCAAGAGTCCCCAGATGTGTCAGTCCATTCCAGAGAACCTGTTTCCCTGCACTGCCTTGACGTTCAAGCCGAGGATCGACTCCACACGTGTGCCGTGGGGACAGCCCTGGGAAAGCCTCGTGGGAAAGCCTCGTGGGAAAGCCATAGATCCTTTGGTCCGCGGCGGACTGCGTGACACTGCTACCGCTCTGGAGGAAAGCGCAAGTGCATGCCCGCATTCGAGACGAGGACTGACTCCCTGGGAGACTCAAGTACCCCAAGATCCATGTCAGCACTGGAGAGAATCCTCAGGTTCCGGCCCGACTCCACAAGGTCTTAGGCCCCGGCATCGGGAGAGAATCCGAGGCCCCGAGGAACTCGCATGGGGACTGGCCTTTCCTGAGGCCACCAGGCGGGTCCTGAGGTCCCGTCGTAAGTCGAGAAAATCCAGGAGGTTTGCCCTCCAGGCGAGATGAGGCCCATTTCCGCTGAGGCTTCTCGAGGCTAATCACATCTAACCTGGAACTTCCAAGGGTCCTTCACACCTTGCTGCAACTCAAGAAGTTCCCGACATACCCGTCTCCACTCGAGAGGAAGCACGAGGTCCGCACACATCCAGGGGCCCGTTTCGCCTCCTAGCTCGAGATGAGGATCCTTTCCCTGTTCGTAGGAAAGAATTCCCGGCGTTCCGTCGCATCTCAAGAGGCGCTCTCCACAGGAAGGCGAGAGGAACTCCAGGGTCGTACCACCATTCAAGAGTCCCCAGATGTGTCAGTCCATTCCAGAGGAACCTGTTTCCCTGCACTGCCTTGACGTTCAAGCCGAGATCGACTCCACCACGTGTGCACGTGGGGACAGCCCTGTGGGAAAGCCTCGTGGGAAAGCCTCGAGGAAAACCATAGATCCTTTGGTCCACGCGGCGGACTCGTGACACTGCTACCGCTCTGGAGGAAAGCGCAAGTGCATGCCCGCATTCGAGACGAGGACTGACTCCCTGGGAGACTCAAGTACCCCAAGATCCATGTCAGCACTGGAGAGAATCCTCAGGTTCCGGCCCGACTCCACACAAGGTCTTAGGCCCCGGCATCGAGAGGAATCCCGAGGCCCCGAGGAACTCGCATGGGGACTGGCCTTTCCTGAGGCCACCAGGCGGGTCCTGAGGTCCCGTCGTAAGTCGAGAGCACCTGCCGCAACTCGAGAAATCCAGGAGGTTTGCCCTCCAGGCGAGATGAGGCCCATTTCCGCTGAGGCTTCTCGAGGCTAATCACATCTAACCTGGAACTTCCAAGGGGTCCTTCACCTTGCTGCAACTCAAGAAGTTCCCGACATACCGTCTCCACTCGAGAGGAAGCACGAGGTCCGCACACATCCAGGGGGCCCGTTTCCGCCTCCTAGCTCGAGATGAGGATCCTTTCCCTGTTTCGTAGGGAAAATTCCCGGCGTTCCGTCGCATCTCAAGGGGCGCTCTCCACAGGAAGGCGAGAGGAACTCCAGGGTCGTGCCACCATTCAAGAGTCCCCAGATGTGTCAGTCCATTCCAGAGGAACCTGTTTCCCTGCACTGCCTTGACGTTCAAGCCGAGGATCGACTCCCACCACGTGTGCCGTGGGGACAGCCCTGTGGGAAAGCCTCGTGGGAAAGCCTCGTGGGAAAGCCATAGATCCTTTGATCCACGCGGCGGACTCGTGACACTGCTGCTACCGCTCTGGAGGAAAGCGCAAGTGCATGCCCGCATTCGAGACGAGGACTGACTCCCTGGGAGACTCAAGTACCCCAAGATCCATGTCAGCACTGGAGAGAATCCTCAGGTTCGGCCCGACTCCACACAAGGTCTTAGGCCCCGGCATCGGCAGAGGAATCCCGAGAGGCCCCGAGGAACTCGCATGGGGACTGGCCTTTCCTGAGGCCACCAGAGCGGGTCCCTGAGGTCCCGTCGTAGTCGAGAGAAATCCAGGAGGTTTGCCCTCCAGGCGAGATGAGGCCCATTTCCGCTGAGGCTTCTCGAGGCTAATCACATCTAACCTGGAACTTCCAAGGGGTCCTTCACACCCTTGCTGCAACTCAAGAAGTTCCCGACATACCCGTCTCCACTCGAGAGGAAGCACGAGGTCCGCACATCCAGGGAGCCCGTTTCCGTCTAGCTCGAGATGAGGATCCTTTCCCTGTTTCGTAGGAAAATTCCCGCGTTCCGTCGCATCTCAAGGGGGCGCTCTCCACAGGAAGGCGAGAGAACTCCAGGGTCGTACCACCATTCAAGAGTCCCCAGATGTGTCAGTCCATTCCAGAACCTGTTTCCTGCACTGCCTTGACGTTCAAGCCGAGGATCGACTCCCACCACGTGTGCACGTGGGGACAGCCCTGTGGGAAAGACTCGAGGAAAACCATAGATCCTTTGATCCACGCGGCGGACTCGTGACACTGCTACCGCTCTGGAGGAAAGCGCAAGTGCATGCCCGCATTCGAGACGAGGACTGACTCCCTGGGAGACTCAAGTACCCCAAGATCCATGTCAGCACTGGAGAGAATCCTCAGGTTCCGGCCCGACTCCACACAAGGTCTTAGGCCCCGGCATCGACGGGAGAGAATCCGAGAGGCCCCGAGGAACTCGCATGGGGACTGGCCTTTCCTGAGGCCACCAGGCGGGTCCTGAGGTCCCGTCGTAAGTCGAGCACCTCGCAACTCGAGAAAATCCAGGAGGTTTTGCCCTCCAGGCGAGATGAGGCCCATTTCCGCTGAGGCTTCTCGAGGCTAATCACATCTAACCTGGAACTTCCAAGGGGTCCTTCACCTTGCTGCAACTCAAAGTTCCCGACATACCGTCTCCACTCGAGAGGAAGCACGAGGTCCGCACACATCCAGGGGGCCCGTTTCCGCCTCCTAGCTCGAGATGAGGATCCTTTCCCTGTTTCGTAGGAAAATTCCCGGCGTTCCGTCGCATCTCAAGGGGCGCTCTCCACAGGAAGGCGAGAGGAACTCCAGGGTCGTGCCACCATTCAAGAGTCCCCAGATGTGTCAGTCCATTCCAGAGGAACCTGTTTCCCTGCACTGCCTTGACGTTCAAGCCGGATCGACTCCCACCACGTGTGCCGTGGGGACAGCCCTGTGGGAAAGCCTCGTGGGAAAGCCTCGTGGGAAAGCCATAGATCCTTTGGTCACGCGGCGGACTGCGTGACACTGCTGCTACCGCTCTGGAGGAAGCGCAAGTGCATGCCCGCATTCGAGACGAGGACTGACTCCCTGGGAGACTCAAGTACCCCAAGATCCATGTCAGCACTGGAGAGAATCCTCAGGTTCCGGCCCGACTCCACACAAGGTCTTAGGCCCCGGCATCGGCAGAGGAATCGAGGCCCCGAGGAACTCGCATGGGGACTGGCCTTTCCTGAGGCCACCAGGCGGGTCCTGAGGTCCCGTCGTAAGTCGAGCACCTGCAACTCGAGAAAATCCAGGAGGTTTTGCCTCCAGGCGAGATGAGGCCCATTTCCGCTGAGGCTTCTCGAGGCTAATCACATCTAACCTGGAACTTCCAAGGGGTCCTTCACACCCTTGCAACTCAAAGTTCCCGACATACCGTCTCCACTCGAGAGGAAGCACGAGGTCCGCACACATCCAGGGGGCCCGTTTCCGCCTCCTAGCTCGAGATGAGGATCCTTTCCCTGTTTCGTAGGAAAATTCCCGCGTTCCGTCGCATCTCAAGGGGCGCTCTCCACAGGAAGGCGAGAGAACTCCAGGGTCGTGCCACCATTCAAGAGTCCCCAGATGTGTCAGTCCATTCCAGAACCTGTTTCCTGCACTGCCTTGACGTTCAAGCCGGATCGACTCCCACCACGTGTGCCGTGGGGACAGCCCTGTGGGAAAGCCTCGTGGGAAAGCCTCGTGGGAAGACTCGAGGAAAACCATAGATCCTTTGGTCCACGCGGCGGACTCGTGACACTGCTGCTACCGCTCTGGAGGAAAGCGCAAGTGCATGCCCGCATTCGAGACGAGGACTGACTCCCTGGGAGACTCAAGTACCCCAAGATCCATGTCAGCACTGGAGAGAATCCTCAGGTTCGGCCCGACTCCACACAAGGTCTTAGGCCCCGGCATCGGGAGAGAATCCGAGAGGCCCCGAGAACTCGCATGGGGACTGGCCTTTCCTGAGGCCACCAGGCGGGTCCTGAGGTCCCGTCGTAAGTCGAGCACCTGCAACTCGAGAAAATCCAGGAGGTTTGCCCTCCAGGCGAGATGAGGCCCATTTCATGAGGCTTCTCGAGGCTAATCACATCTAACCTGGAACTTCCAAGGTCCTTCACACCCTTGCTGCAACTCAAGTTCCCGACATACCGTCTCCACTCGAGAGGAAGCACGAGGTCCGCACACATCCAGGGGGCCCGTTTCGCCTCCTAGCTCGAGATGAGGATCCTTTCCCTGTTTCGTAGGAAAATTCCCGCGTTCCGTCGCATCTCAAGGGGGCGCTCTCCACAGGAAGGCGAGAGGAACTCCAGGGTCGTGCCACCATTCAAGAGTCCCCAGATGTGTCAGTCCATTCCAGAGGAACCTGTTTCCCTGCACTGCCTTGACGTTCAAGCCGAGGATCGACTCCACACGTGTGCCGTGGGGACAGCCCTGTGGGAAAGCCTCGTGGGAAAGCCTCGTGGGAAGACTCGAGGAAAACCATAGATCCTTTGATCCACGCGGCGGACTCGTGACACTGCTACCGCTCTGGAGGAAGCGCAAGTGCATGCCCGCATTCGAGACGAGGACTGACTCCCTGGGAGACTCAAGTACCCCAAGATCCATGTCAGCACTGGAGAGAATCCTCAGGTTCCGGCCCGACTCCACACAAGGTCTTAGGCCCCGGCATCGACGGGAGAGAATCCGAGAGGCCCCGAGGAACTCGCATGGGGACTGGCCTTTCCTGAGGCCACCAGGCGGGTCCCTGAGGTCCCCGTCGTATCGAGAAAATCCAGGAGGTTTGCCCTCCAGGCGAGATGAGGCCCATTTCCGCTGAGGCTTCTCGAGGCTAATCATCTAACCTGGAACTTCCAAGGGGTCCTTCACCTTGCAACTCAAAGTTCCCGACATACCGTCTCCACTCGAGAGGAAGCACGAGGTCCCGCACACATCCAGGGGGCCCGTTTCCGCCTCCTAGCTCGAGATGAGGATCCTTTCCCTGTTTCGTAGGAAAATTCCCGGCGTTCCGTCGCATCTCAAGGGGCGCTCTCCACAGGAAGGCGAGAGAACTCCAGGGTCGTGCCACCATTCAAGAGTCCCCAGATGTGTCAGTCCATTCCAGAACCTGTTTCCTGCACTGCCTTGACGTTCAAGCCGGATCGACTCCCACCACGTGTGCGTGGGGACAGCCCTGTGGGAAAGCCTCGTGGGAAAGCCTCGTGGAAAACCATAGATCCTTTGATCCACGGGGCGGACTGCGTGACACTGCTGCTACCGCTCTGGAGGAAGCGCAAGTGCATGCCCGCATTCGAGACGAGGACTGACTCCCTGGGAGACTCAAGTACCCCAAGATCCATGTCAGCACTGGAGAGAATCCTCAGGTTCGGCCCGACTCCACACAAGGTCTTAGGCCCCGGCATCGGCGGAGGAATCGAGAGGCCCCGAGGAACTCGCATGGGGACTGGCCTTTCCTGAGGCCACCAGAGGGTCCCTGAGGTCCCCGTCGTAAGTGAGCACAGCTCGAGAAAATCCAGGAGGTTTGCCCTCCAGGCGAGATGAGGCCCATTTCCGCTGAGGCTTCTCGAGGCTAATCACATCTAACCTGGAACTTCCAAGGGGTCCTTCACACCCTTGCTGCAACTCAAGAAGTTCCCGACATACCGTCTCCACTCGAGAGGAAGCACGAGGTCCGCACACATCCAGGGGGCCCGTTTCCGCCTCCTAGCTCGAGATGAGGATCCTTTCCCTGTTTCGTAGGAAAATTCCCGGCGTTCCGTCGCATCTCAAGGGGCGCTCTCCACAGGAAGGCGAGAGAACTCCAGGGTCGTGCCACCATTCAAGAGTCCCCAGATGTGTCAGTCCATTCCAGAGAACCTGTTTCCCTGCACTGCCTTGACGTTCAAGCCGAGGATCGACTCCCACCACGTGTGCACGTGGGGACAGCCCTGTGGGAAAGCCTCGTGGGAAAGACTCGAGGAAAACCATAGATCCTTTGGTCCACGCGGCGGACTGCGTGACACACGCTCTGGAGGAAGCGCAAGTGCATGCCCGCATTCGAGACGAGGACTGACTCCCTGGGAGACTCAAGTACCCCAAGATCCATGTCAGCACTGGAGAGAATCCTCAGGTTCGGCCCGACTCCACACAAGGTCTTAGGCCCCGGCATCGGAGAGGAATCCGAGGCCCCGAGGAACTCGCATGGGGACTGGCCTTTCCTGAGGCCACCAGGCGGGTCCTGAGGTCCCGTCGTAAGTCGAGCACCTGCAACTCGAGAAAATCCAGGAGGTTTGCCTCCAGGCGAGATGAGGCCCATTTCCGCTGAGGCTTCTCGAGGCTAATCACATCTAACCTGGAACTTCAAGGTCCTTCACCTTGCTGCAACTCAAGAAGTTCCCGACATACCGTCTCCACTCGAGAGGAAGCACGAGGTCCGCACACATCCAGGGGGCCCGTTTCCGCCTCCTAGCTCGAGATGAGGATCCTTTCCCTGTTTCGTAGGGAAAATTCCGGCGTTCCGTCGCATCTCAAGGGGCGCTCTCCACAGGAAGGCGAGAGAACTCCAGGGTCGTACCACCATTCAAGAGTCCCCAGATGTGTCAGTCCATTCCAGAGAACCTGTTTCCCTGCACTGCCTTGACGTTCAAGCCGGATCGACTCCACCACGTGTGCGTGGGGACAGCCCTGTGGGAAAGCCTCGTGGGAAAGCCTCGTGGGAAGACTCGAGAAACCATAGATCCTTTGATCCACGCGGACTCGTGACACTGCTACCGCTCTGGAGGAAGCGCAAGTGCATGCCCGCATTCGAGACGAGGACTGACTCCCTGGGAGACTCAAGTACCCCAAGATCCATGTCAGCACTGGAGAGAATCCTCAGGTTCGGCCCGACTCCACACAAGGTCTTAGGCCCCGGCATCGGCAGGAGAGGAATCGAGGCCCCGAGAACTCGCATGGGGACTGGCCTTTCCTGAGGCCACCAGGCGGGTCCTGAGGTCCCGTCGTAAGTCGAGCACCTCGCAACTCGAGAAAATCCAGGAGGTTTGCCTCCAGGCGAGATGAGGCCCATTTCCGCTGAGGCTTCTCGAGGCTAATCATCTAACCTGGAACTTCCAAGGGGTCCTTCACACCCTTGCTGCAACTCAAGTTCCCGACATACCGTCTCCACTCGAGAGGAAGCACGAGGTCCGCACATCCAGGGGGCCCGTTTCCGCCTCCTAGCTCGAGATGAGGATCCTTTCCCTGTTTCGTAGGAAAATTCCCGCGTTCCGTCGCATCTCAAGGGGCGCTCTCCACAGGAAGGCGAGAGAACTCCAGGGTCGTACCACCATTCAAGAGTCCCCAGATGTGTCAGTCCATTCCAGAGAACCTGTTTCCCTGCACTGCCTTGACGTTCAAGCCGAGATCGACTCCACCACGTGTGCCGTGGGGACAGCCCTGTGGGAAAGCCTCGTGGGAAAGCCTCGTGGGAAAGCCATAGATCCTTTGATCACGCGGCGGACTGCGTGACACTGCTGCTACGCTCTGGAGGAAGCGCAAGTGCATGCCCGCATTCGAGACGAGGACTGACTCCCTGGGAGACTCAAGTACCCCAAGATCCATGTCAGCACTGGAGAGAATCCTCAGGTTCCGGCCCGACTCCACACAAGGTCTTAGGCCCCGGCATCGACGGGAGAGGAATCCGAGAGGCCCCGAGGAACTCGCATGGGGACTGGCCTTTCCTGAGGCCACCAGAGCGGGTCCCTGAGGTCCCGTCGTAAGTCGAGCACCTGCAACTCGAGAAAATCCAGGAGGTTTTGCCCTCCAGGCGAGATGAGGCCCATTTCCGCTGAGGCTTCTGAGGCTAATCACATCTAACCTGGAACTTCCAAGGGGTCCTTCACACCCTTGCTGCAACTCAAAGTTCCCGACATACCCGTCTCCACTCGAGAGGAAGCACGAGGTCCGCACATCCAGGGGGCCCGTTTCCGCCTCCTAGCTCGAGATGAGGATCCTTTCCCTGTTTCGTAGGAAAATTCCGGCGTTCCGTCGCATCTCAAGGGGCGCTCTCCACAGGAAAGGCGAGAGGAACTCCAGGGTCGTGCCACCATTCAAGAGTCCCCAGATGTGTCAGTCCATTCCAGAGAACCTGTTTCCCTGCACTGCCTTGACGTTCAAGCCGGATCGACTCCCACCACGTGTGCCGTGGGGACAGCCCTGTGGGAAAGCCTCGTGGGAAAGCCTCGTGGGAAAGACTCGAGGAAAACCATAGATCCTTTGATCCACGCGGCGGACTGCGTGACACTGCTGCTACCGCTCTGGAGGAAAGCGCAAGTGCATGCCCGCATTCGAGACGAGACTGACTCCCTGGGAGACTCAAGTACCCCAAGATCCATGTCAGCACTGGAGAGGAATCCTCAGGTTCGGCCCGACTCCACACAAGGTCTTAGGCCCGGCATCGACGGAGAGGAATCCGAGGCCCCGAGGAACTCGCATGGGGACTGGCCTTTCCTGAGGCCACCAGGCGGGTCCCTGAGGTCCCGTCGTAAGTCGAGAGCACCTGCCGCAACTCGAGAAAATCCAGGAGTTTTGCCCTCCAGGCGAGATGAGGCCCATTTCCTTGAGGCTTCTCGAGGCTAATCACATCTAACCACTGGAACTTCCAAAGGGGTCCTTCACACCCTTGCTGCAACTCAAGTTTGACATACCCGTCTCCACTCGAGAGGAAGCACGAGGTCGCACACATCCAGGGAGCCCGTTTCCGCCTCCTAGCTCGAGATGAGGATCCTTTCCCTGTTGTGGGAAAGAATTCCCGCGTTCGTCGCATCTCAAGAGGAGGCGCTCTCCACAGGAAGGCGAGAGGAACTCCAGGGTCGTGCCACCATTCAAGAGTCCCCAGATGTGTCAGTCCATTCCAGAGGAACCTGTTTCCCTGCACTGCCTTGACGTTCAAGCCGAGGATCGACTCCCACCACGTGTGCACGTGGGACAGCCCTGTGGGAAAGCCTCGTGGGAAGACTCGAGGAAAACCATAGATCCTTTGATCCACGCGGCGGACTCGTGACACTGCTACCGCTCTGGAGGAAGCGCAAGTGCATGCCCGCATTCGAGACGAGGACTGACTCCCTGGGAGACTCAAGTACCCCAAGATCCATGTCAGCACTGGAGAGAATCCTCAGGTTCGGCCCGACTCCACACAAGGTCTTAGGCCCCGGCATCGACGGAGAGGAATCGAGAGGCCCCGAGGAACTCGCATGGGGACTGGCCTTTCCTGAGGCCATAGGCGGGTCCTGAGGTCCCGTCGTAAGTCGAGCACCTGCAACTCGAGAAAATCCAGGAGGTTTTGCCCTCCAGGCGAGATGAGGCCCATTTCCGCTGAGGCTTCTCGAGGCTAATCACATCTAACCTGGAACTTCCAAGGGGTCCTTCACACCCTTGCTGCAACTCAAGAAGTTCCCGACATACCCGTCTCCACTCGAGAGGAAGCACGAGGTCCGCACATCCAGGGGGCCCGTTTCGCCTCTAGCTCGAGATGAGGATCCTTTCCCTGTTTCGTAGGAAAGAATTCCCGGCGTTCCGTCGCATCTCAAGGGGCGCTCTCCACAGGAAGGCGAGAGGAACTCCAGGGTCGTACCACCATTCAAGAGTCCCCAGATGTGTCAGTCCATTCCAGAGAACCTGTTTCCCTGCACTGCCTTGACGTTCAAGCCGGATCGACTCCACCACGTGTGCCGTGGGGACAGCCCTGTGGGAAAGCCTCGTGGAAGCCATAGATCCTTTGATCCACGCGGCGGACTGCGTGACACTGCTACCGCTCTGGAGGAAGCGCAAGTGCACCCGCATTCGAGACGAGGACTGACTCCCTGGGAGACTCAAGTACCCCAAGATCCATGTCAGCACTGGAGAGAATCCTCAGGTTCGGCCCGACTCCACACAAGGTCTTAGGCCCCGGCATCGGGAGAGGAATCCCGAGAGGCCCCGAGGAACTCGCATGGGGACTGGCCTTTCCTGAGGCCACCAGGCGGGTCCCTGAGGTCCCGTCGTAAGTCGAGGCACCTGCCGCAACTCGAGAAATCCAGGAGGTTTGCCCTCCAGGCGAGATGAGGCCCATTTCCGCTGAGGCTTCTCGAGGCTAATCATCTAACCTGGAACTTCCAAGGGGTCCTTCACACCCTTGCTGCAACTCAAGAAGTTCCCGACATACCCGTCTCCACTCGAGAGGAAGCACGAGGTCGCACACATCCAGGGGGCCCGTTTCGCCTCCTAGCTCGAGATGAGGATCCTTTCCCTGTTTCGTAGGAAAATTCCCCGTCGCATCTCAAGGGGCGCTCTCCACAGGAAGGCGAGAGAACTCCAGGGTCGTGCCACCATTCAAGAGTCCCCAGATGTGTCAGTCCATTCCAGAACCTGTTTCCTGCACTGCCTTGACGTTCAAGCCGGATCGACTCCCACCACGTGTGCCGTGGGACAGCCCTGTGGGAAAGCCTCGTGGGAAAGACTCGAGGAAACCATAGATCCTTTGATCCACGCGGCGGACTCGTGACACTGCTACCGCTCTGGAGGAAAGCGCAAGTGCATGCCCGCATTCGGGGACGAGGACTGACTCCCTGGGAGACTCAAGTACCCCAAGATCCATGTCAGCACTGGAGAGAATCCTCAGGTTCGGCCCGACTCACACAAGGTCTTAGGCCCCGGCATCGACGGAGAGGAATCCGAGGCCCCGAGGAACTCGCATGGGGACTGGCCTTTCCTGAGGCCACCAGAGCGGGTCCTGAGGTCCCGTCGTAAGTCGAGCACCTGCAACTCGAGAAAATCCAGGAGGTTTGCCCTCCAGGCGAGATGAGGCCCATTTCCGCTGAGGCTTCTCGAGGCTAATCACATCTAACCTGGAACTTCCAAGGGGTCCTTCACACCCTTGCTGCAACTCAAGAAGTTCCCGACATACCCGTCTCCACTCGAGAGGAAGCACGAGGTCCGCACATCCAGGGGCCCGTTTCGCCTCCTAGCTCGAGATGAGGATCCTTTCCCTGTTTCGTAGGAAAATTCCCGCGTTCCGTCGCATCTCAGAGGCGCTCTCCACAGGAAGGCGAGAGGAACTCCAGGGTCGTGCCACCATTCAAGAGTCCCCAGATGTGTCAGTCCATTCCAGAGGAACCTGTTTCCTGCACTGCCTTGACGTTCAAGCCGAGGATCGACTCCCACCACGTGTGCCGTGGGGACAGCCCTATGGGAAAGCCTCGTGGGAAAGCCTCGTGGAAAACCATAGATCCTTTGATCACGCGGCGGACTCGTGACACTGCTGCTACGCTCTGGAGGAAGCGCAGTGCATGCCGCGTGAGACGAGGACTGACTCCTGGGAGACTCCAGAAGTACCCCAAGATCCATGTCAGCACTGGAGAGAATCCTCAGGTTCGGCCCGACTCCACACAAGGTCTTAGGCCCCGGCATCGAAGGAGAGGAATCCCAGAGGCCCCGAGAACTCGCATGGGGACTGGCCTTTCCTGAGGCCACCAGAGCGGGTCCCTGAGGTCCCGTCGTAAGTCGAGAGCACCTGCCGCAACTCGAGAAATCCAGGAGGTTTGCCCTCCAGGCGAGATGAGGCCCATTTCCGCTGAGGCTTCTCGAGGCTAATCACATCTAACCTGGAACTTCCAAGGGGTCCTTCACCTTGCTGCAACTCAAGAAGTTCCCGACATACCGTCTCCACTCGAGAGGAAGCACGAGGTCCGCACACATCCAGGGGGCCCGTTTCCGCCTCTAGCTCGAGATGAGGATCCTTTCCCTGTTTAGGAAAGATTCCCGGCGTTCCGTCGCATCTCAGAGGAGCGCTCTCCACAGGAAAGGCGAGAGGAACTCCAGGGTCGTACCACCATTCAAGAGTCCCCAGATGTGTCAGTCCATTCCAGAACCTGTTTCCCTGCACTGCCTTGACGTTCAAGCCGAGGATCGACTCCCACCACGTGTGCATGGGGACAGCCCTGTGGGAAAGCCTCGTGGGAAAGCCTCGTGGGAAAGCCATAGATCCTTTGATCCACGCGGCGGACTGCGTGACACTGCTGCTGCTCTGGAGGAAAGCGCAAGTGCATGCCCGCATTCGAGACGAGGACTGACTCCCTGGGAGACTCAAGTACCCCAAGATCCATGTCAGCACTGGAGAGAATCCTCAGGTTCGGCCCGACTCCACACAAGGTCTTAGGCCCCGGCATCGAGAGGAATCGAGGCCCCGAGAACTCGCATGGGGACTGGCCTTTCCTGAGGCCACCAGAGCGGGTCCTGAGGTCCCGTCGTAAGTCGAGAGCACCTACCGCAACTCGAGAAAATCCAGGAGGTTTGCCTCCAGGCGAGATGAGGCCCATTTCCGCTGAGGCTTCTCGAGGCTAATCACATCTAACCACTGGAACTTCAAAGGTCCTTCACACCCTTGCTGCAACTCAAGAAGTTCCCGACATACCCGTCTCCACTCGAGAGGAAGCACGAGGTCCGCACATCCAGGGAGCCCGTTTCCGCCTCTAGCTCGAGATGAGGATCCTTTCCCTGTTTAGGGAAAGAATTCCCGGCGTTCCGTCGCATCTCAAGAGGCGCTCTCCACAGGAAGGCGAGAGAACTCCAGGGTCGTGCCACCATTCCAAGAGTCCCCAGATGTGTCAGTCCATTCCAGAGGAACCTGTTTCCCTGCACTGCCTTGACGTTCAAGCCGAGGATCGACTCCACCACGTGTGCACGTGGGGACAGCCCTGTGGGAAAGCCTCGTGAAGCCTCGTGGGAAAGCCATAGATCCTTGATCCACGCGGCGGACTGCGTGACACTGCTGCTACCGCTCTGGAGGAAGCGCAGTGCATGCCCGCATTCGAGACGAGGACTGACTCCCTGGGAGACTCAAGTACCCCAAGATCCATGTCAGCACTGGAGAGAATCCTCAGGTTCGGCCCGACTCCACACAAGGTCTTAGGCCCCGGCATCAGAGGAATCGAGAGGCCCCGAGGAACTCGCATGGGGACTGGCCTTTCCTGAGGCCACCAGGCGGGTCCCTGAGGTCCCGTCGTAAGTCGAGAGCACCTGCCGCAACTCGAGAAATCCAGGAGGTTTGCCCTCCAGGCGAGATGAGGCCCATTTCCGCTGAGGCTTCGAGGCTAATCACATCTAACCACTGGAACTTCCAAAGGGGTCCTTCACACCCTTGCAACTCAAGTTCCCGACATACCGTCTCCACTCGAGAGGAAGCACGAGGTCCGCACATCCAGAGGCCCGTTTCCGCCTCCTAGCTCGAGATGAGGATCCTTTCCCTGTTTCGTAGGAAAGAATTCCCGGCGTTCCGTCGCATCTCAAGGGGCGCTCTCCACAGGAAAGGCGAGAGGAACTCCAGGGTCGTACCACCATTCCAAGAGTCCCCAGATGTCTCAGTCCATTCCAGAGGAACCTGTTTCCCTGCACTGCCTTGACGTTCAAGCCGAGGATCGACTCCCACCACGTGCACGTGGGGACAGCCCTGTGGGAAAGCCTCGTGAGCTCGAGAAACCATAGATCCTTTGATCCACGCGGCGGACTCGTGACACTGCTACCGCTCTGGAGGAAGCGCAAGTGCATGCCCGCATTCGAGACGAGGACTGACTCCCTGGGAGACTCCAGAAGTACCCCAAGATCCATGTCAGCACTGGAGAGGAATCCTCAGGTTCGGCCCGACTCCACACAAGGTCTTAGGCCCCGGCATCGGAGAGGAATCCCAGAGGCGAGGAACTCGCATGGGGACTGGCCTTTCCTGAGGCCACCAGGCGGGTCCCTGAGGTCCCGTCGTAAGTCGAGAGCACCTGCCGCAACTCGAGAAATCCAGGAGGTTTGCCCTCCAGGCGAGATGAGGCCCATTTCCGCTGAGGCTTCTCGAGGCTAATCATCTAACCACTGGAACTTCCAAGGGGTCCTTCACCTTGCAGCTCAAAGTTCCCGACATACCGTCTCCACTCGAGAGAGCACGAGGTCCGCACATCCAGGGGCCCGTTTCGCCTCTAGCTCGAGATGAGGATCCTTTCCTGTTTCGTAGGAAAGAATTCCCGGCGTTCCGTCGCATCTCAAGAGGGCGCTCTCCACAGGAAGGCGAGAGAACTCCAGGGTCGTGCCACCATTCCAGAGTCCCCAGATGTCTCAGTCCATTCCAGAGGAACCTGTTTCCCTGCACTGCCTTGACGTTCAAGCCGAGGATCGACTCCCACCACGTGTGCACGTGGGGACAGCCCTGTGGGAAAGCCTCGTGGGAAAGCCTCGAGGAAAACCATAGATCCTTTTGATCCACGCGGCGGACTGCGTGACACTGCTACCGCTCTGGAGGAAAGCGCAAGTGCATGCCCGCATTCGAGACGAGGACTGACTCCCTGGGAGACTCCAGAAGTACCCCAAGATCCATGTCAGCACTGGAGAGAATCCTCAGGTTCGGCCCGACTCCACACAAGGTCTTAGGCCCCGGCATCGAGGGAGGAATCGAGAGGCCCCGAGGAACTCGCATGGGGACTGGCCTTTCCTGAGGCCACCAGGCGGGTCCCTGAGGTCCCGTCGTAAGTCGAGCACCTGCCGCAACTCGAGAAAATCCAGGAGGTTTCCCTCCAGGCGAGATGAGGCCCATTTCCTGAGGCTTCTCGAGGCTAATCACATCTAACCTGGAACTTCAAAGGTCCTTCACACCCTTGCTGCAACTCAAGAAGTTCCCGACATACCGTCTCCACTCGAGAGGAAGCACGAGGTCCCGCACACATCCAGGGGGCCCGTTTCCGCCTCTAGCTCGAGATGAGGATCCTTTCCCTGTTGGGAAAATTCCGGCGTTCCGTCGCATCTCAAGGGGCGCTCTCCACAGGAAGGCGAGAGGAACTCCAGGGTCGTGCCACCATTCCAAGAGTCCCCAGATGTCTCAGTCCATTCCAGAGGAACCTGTTTCCCTGCACTGCCTTGACGTTCAAGCCGAGGATCGACTCCCACCACGTGTGCACGTGGGGACAGCCCTGTGGGAAAGCCTCGTGGGAAAGCCTCGTGGGAAAGACTCGAGGAAAGCCATAGATCCTTTGATCCACGCGGCGGACTGCGTGACACTGCTGCTACCGCTCTGGAGGAAAGCGCAAGTGCATGCCCATTCGAGACGAGGACTGACTCCCTGGGAGACTCCAGAAGTACCCCAAGATCCATGTCAGCACTGGAGAGGAATCCTCAGGTTCCGGCCCGACTCCACACAAGGTCTTAGGCCCCGCATCGGGAGAGGAATCCCAGAGGCCCCGAGGAACTCGCATGGGGACTGGCCTTTCCTGAGGCCACCAGAGCGGGTCCCTGAGGTCCCGTCGTCAGTGAGCACCTGCCGCAACTCGAGAAATCCAGGAGGTTTGCCCTCCAGGCGAGATGAGGCCCATTTCCGCTGAGGCTTCTCGAGGCTAATCATCTAACCTGGAACTTCCAAGGTCCTTCACACCTTGCTGCAACTCAAGAAGTTCCCGACATACCCGTCTCCACTCGAGAGGAAGCACGAGGTCCCGCACATCCAGAGGCCCGTTTCCGCCTCTAGCTCGAGATGAGGATCCTTTCCTGTTTCGTGGGAAAGAATTCCCGCGTTCCGTCGCATCTCAGAGAGGCGCTCTCCACAGGAAGGCGAGAGGAACTCCAGGGTCGTACCACCATTCAAGAGTCCCCAGATGTGTCAGTCCATTCCAGAGGAACCTGTTTCCCTGCACTGCCTTGACGTTCAAGCCGAGGATCGACTCCACCACGTGTGCATGGGGACAGCCCTGTGGGAAAGCCTCGTGGGAAAGCCTCGGGAAAGCCATAGATCATGATCACGCGGCGGACTGCGTGACACTGCTGCTACCGCTCTGGAGGAAGCGCAAGTGCATGCCCATTCGAGACGAGGACTGACTCCCTGGGAGACTCAAGTACCCCAAGATCCATGTCAGCACTGGAGAGAATCCTCAGGTTCGGCCCGACTCCACACAAGGTCTTAGGCCCCGGCATCGGCGGAGAGGAATCCCGAGGGCCCCGAGAACTCGCATGGGGACTGGCCTTTCCTGAGGCCACCAGAGCGGGTCCTGAGGTCCCCGTCGTAAGTCGAGCACCTGCCGCAACTCGAGAAATCCAGGAGGTTTGCCCTCCAGGCGAGATGAGGCCCATTTCCGCTGAGGCTTCTCGGGGCTAATCACATCTAACCTCTGGAACTTCCAAGGTCCTTCACACCCTTGCTGCAACTCAAGAAGTTCCCGACATACCGTCTCCACTCTAGAGGAAGCACGAGGTCCGCACATCCAGAGGCCCGTTTCCGCCTCAGCTCGAGATGAGGATCCTTTCCCTGTTGGGAAAGAATTCCGGCGTTCCCGTCGCATCTCAGAGAGCGCTCTCCACAGGAAAGCGAGAGGAACTCCAGGGTCGTGCCACCATTCCAAGAGTCCCCAGATGTCTCAGTCCATTCCAGAGGAACCTGTTTCCCTGCACTGCCTCGACTTTCACGCCGAGGATCGCTCCCACCACGGTGGCACGTGGGGACAGCCCTGTGGGAAAGCCTCGTGGGAAAGCCTCGAGGAAAGACACAGATCCCTTGATCCAGGCGATGGAAGCGTGACACTGCTGCTACAGCTCTGGAGGAAGCGCAGTGCATGCCCCATTGAGACGGGGACTGACTCCCTGGGAGACTCCAGAAGTACCCCAGATCCATGTCAGCACTGGAGAGAATCCTCAGGTTCGGCCCGACTCCACACAAGGTCTTAGGCCCCGGCATCGAGCGGAGAGGAATCCCGAGGCCCCAGGCTCGCATGGGGACTGGCCTTTCCTGAGGCCACCAGGCGGGTCCCTGAGGTCCCGTCGTAAGTCGAGAGCACCTGCCTGCAACTCGAAATCCAGGAGGTTTGCCCTCCAGGCGAGATGAGGCCCATTTCCGCTGAGGCTTCTCGAGGCTAATCACCTAACCTCTGGAACTTCCAAAGGTCCTTCACACCTTGCTGCAACTCAAGAAGTTCCCGACATCCCGTCTCCACTCGAGAGGAAGCACGAGGGTCCCGCCCACATCCAGAGGAGCCCGTTTCCGCCTCGTAGCTCGAGATGAGGATCCTTTCCCTGTTTGGTAGGAAAGAATTCCCGGCATTCCCGTCGCATCTCAAGAGGAGGCGCTCTCCACAGGAAAGGCGAGGAACTCCAGCGTCGTGCCACCATTCCAAGAGTCCCCAGATGTCTCAGTCCATTCCAGAGGAACCTGTTTCCCTGCACTGCCTCGACTTTCACGCCGAGATCGACTCCCACCACGGTGGCACGTGGGGACCCTGTGGGAAGCCTCGTGGAAAGCCTCGTGGGAAAGCCTCGAGGAAAGCCATAGATCCTTGATCCAGGCGATGGGAGCGTGACACTGCTGCTACCGCTCTGGAGGAAGCGCACGTGCATGCCCATTCGAGACGAGGACTGACTCCCTGGGAGACTCCAGAAGTACCCCAAGATCCATGTCAGCACTGGAGAGAATCCTCAGGTTCGGCCCGACTCCACACAAGGTCTTAGGCCCCGGCATCGGGAGAGAATCCCGAGAGGCCCCGAGGAACTCGCATGGGGACTGGCCTTTCCTGAGGCCACCAGGCGGGTCCTGAGGTCCCGTCGTAAGTCGAGCACCTGCCGCAACTCGAGAAATCCAGGAGGTTTGCCCTCCAGGCGAGATGAGGCCCATTTCCGCTGAGGCTTCTCAAGGCTAATCACATCTAACCTCTGGAACTTCCAAAGGTCCTTCACACCCTTGCTGCAACTCAAGAAGTTCCCGACATACCCGTCTCCACTCGAGAGGAAGCACGAGGTCCGCCACATCCAGGGAGCCCGTTTCCGCCTCGTAGCTCGAGATGAGGATCCTTTCCCTGCTTGTTGGAAAGAATTCCGGCGTTCCGTCGCATCTCAGAGGAGGCGCTCTCCACAGGAAAGGCGAGGAACTCCAGGGTCGTGCCACCATTCCAAGAGTCCCCAGATGTCTCAGTCCATTCCAGAGGACCTGTTTCCCTGCACTGCCTTGACTTTCACGCCGAGGATCGACTCCCACCACGGTGGCACGTGGGGACAGCCCTGTGGGAAAGCCTCGTGGGAAGACGTGACACTGCTGCTACCGCTCTGGAGGAAGCGCGTGCATGCCCTCTCGAGACGAGGACTCCCTGGGAGACTCAAGTACCCCAAGATCCATGTCAGCACTGGAGAGAATCCTCAGGTTCGGCCCGACTCCACACAAGGTCTTAGGCCCCGGCATCGAAGGAGAGGAATCCCGAGAGGCCCCGAAACTCTCGCATGGGGACTGGCCTTTCCTGAGGCCACCAGAGCGGTCCCTGAGTCCCCGTCGTAAGTCGAGCACCTGCCCAACTCGAGAAAATCCAGGAGGTTTCCCTCCAGGCGAGATGAGGCCCATTTCCGCTGAGGCTTCTCGAGGCTAATCATCTAACTCTGGAACTTCCAAGGTCCTTCACACCTTGCTGCAACTCAAGAAGTTCCCGACATACCCGTCTCCACTCGAGGAAGCACGAGGTCGCCACATCCAGAGGAGCCCGTTTCCGCCTCGTAGCTCGAGATGAGGATCCTTTCCTGCTTGTTCGGGAAAGAATTCTGGGCATTCCCGTCGCATCTCAAGAGCTCTCCACAGGAAAGGCGAGAACTCCAGCGTCGTGCCACCATTCCAAGAGTCCCCAGATGTCTCAGTCCATTCCAGAGGAACCTGTTTCCCTGCAGCCTCGACTTTCGCCGAGTTGACTCCCACACGCTGGCAGTGGGGACAGCCCTGTGGGAAGCCTCGTGGGAAGCCGTGACACTGCTGCTACAGCTCTGGAGGAAAGCGCCGTGCATGCCGCATTCGAGACGAGGACTGACTCCCTGGGAGACTCAAGTACCCCAAGATCCATGTCAGCACTGGAGAATCCTCAGGTTCGGCCCGACTCCACACAAGGTCTTAGGCCCCGGCATCGAGGGAGAGGAATCCGAGAGGCCCCGAGCAACTCGCATGGGGACTGGCCTTTCCTGAGGCCACCAGAGCGGTCCCTGAGGTCCCGTCGTAAGTCGAGAGCACCTGCCGCTCGAGAAAATCCAGGAGGTTTGCCCTCCAGGCGAGATGAGGCCCATTTCCGCTGAGGCTTCTGAGGCTAATCACACTAACCTCTGGAACTTCCAAGGTCCTTCACACCCTTGCTGCAACTCAAGAAGTTCCCGACATACCCGTCTCCACTAGAGAAAGCACGAGGTCCGGCCACATCCAGAGGAGCCCGTTTCCGCCTCGTAGCTCGAGATGAGGATCCTTTCCTGCTTGTTTGGAAAGAATTCTGGCATTCCGTCGCATCTCAAAGAGCTCTCACAGGAAAGGCGAGAACTCCAGGGTCGTGCCACCATTCCAAGAGTCCCCAGATGTCTCAGTCCATTCCAGAGGAACCTGTTTCCCTGCACTGCCTCGACTTTCAGCCGAGGATCGACTCCCACCACGGTGGCAGTGGGGCAGCCCTGTGGAAAGCCTCGTGGGAAAGCCTCGTGGGAAAGCCTCGAGGAAAGCCACAGATCCCTTGATCCACGCGGAGGCGTGACACTGCTGCTACCGCTCTGGAGGAAGCGCACGTGCATGCCCATTCGAGACGAGGACTGACTCCCTGGGAGACTCCAGAAGTACCCCAAGATCCATGTCAGCACTGGAGAGAATCCTCAGGTTCGGCCCGACTCCACAAGGTCTTAGGCCCCGCATCGAAGGAGAGGAATCCCGAGAGGCCCCGAGAACATGGGGACTGGCCTTTCCTGAGGCCACAGAGCGGGTCCCTGAGGTCCCGTCGTAAGTCGAGCACCTGCCGCAACTCGAGAAATCCAGGAGGTTTGCCCTCCAGGCGAGATGAGGCCCATTTCCGCTGAGGCTTCTCAAGGCTAATCACATCTAACCTGGAACTTCCAAAGGTCCTTCACACCCTTGCTGCAACTCAAGAAGTTCCCGACATACCGTCTCCACTCGAGAGGAAGCACGAGGTCCCACCCACATCCAGAGGAGCCCGTTTCCGCCTCGTAGCTCGAGATGAGGATCCTTTCCTGCTTGGGAAAGAATTCCCGCGTTCCCGTCGCATCTCAAGAGAGGCGCTCTCCACAGGAAAGGCGAGAGAACTCCAGGGTCGTGCCACCATTCCAAGAGTCCCCAGATGTCTCAGTCCATTCCAGAGGAACCTGTTTCCCTGCACTGCTCGACGTTCATGCCGAGATCGACTCCCACCACGGTGGCACGTGGGGACAGCCCTGTGGGAAAGCCTGTGGGAAGCTCGTGGGAAAGCCTCGAGGAAAGCCACAGATCCTGATCGACCATGGAAGCGTGACACTGCTGCTCCGCTCTGGAGGAAAGCGCATGTGCATGCCCTCTGGAGACGAGGACTGACTCCCTGGGAGACTCCAGAAGTACCCCAAGATCCATGTCAGCACTGGAGAGAATCCTCAGGTTCGGCCCGACTCCACAAGGTCTTAGGCCCCGGCATCGATGGGAGGAATCCCGAGAGGCCCCGAGCAACTCGCATGGGGACTGGCCTTTCCTGAGGCCACCAGGCGGGTCCCTGAGGTCCCGTCGTAAGTCGAGCACCTGCCGCAACTCGAGAAATCCAGGAGGTTTGCCCTCCAGGCGAGATGAGGCCCATTTCCGCTGAGGCTTCTCGAGGCTAATCACATCTAACCTCTGGAACTTCCAAGGTCCTTCACACCCTTGCTGCAACTCAAGAAGTTCCCGACATACCCGTCTCCACTCGAGAGGAAGCACGAGGTCCACCCACATCCAGAGGAGCCCGTTTCCGCCTCGTAGCTCGAGATGAGGATCCTTTCCCTGCTTGGTGGAAAGAATTCCCGGCGTTCCCGCATCTCAAGAGGAGGCGCTCCACAGGAAGGCGAGAGGAACTCCAGGGTCGTGCCACCATTCCAAGAGTCCCCAGATGTCTCAGTCCATTCCAGAGGAACCTGTTTCCCTGCACTGCCTCGCTTTCTGCCGAGATCGACTCCCAGGGGTCGACTCCCACCACGCTGGCACGTGGGGACAGCCCTGTGGGAAAGCCTCGTGGGAATCGTGACACTGCTGCTACCGCTCTGGAGAAGCGCAAGTGCATGCCCATTCGAGACGAGGACTTACTCCCTGGGAGACTCAAGTACCCCAAGATCCATGTCAGCACTGGAGAATCCTCAGGTTCGGCCCGACTCACAAGGTCTTAGGCCCCGGCATCGAAGGAGAGGAATCCTGAGGCCCCGAGCAACTCGCATGGGGACTGGCCTTTCCTGAGGCCACCAGAGCGGGTCCCTGAGGTCCCGTCGTAAGTCGAGAGCACCTGCCGCAACTCGAGAAATCCAGGAGGTTTGCCCTCCAGGCGAGATGAGGCCCATTTCCGCTGAGGCTTCTCAGGCTAATCACACTAACCATCTGGAACTTCCAAGGTCCTTCACACCCTTGCTGCAACTCAAGAAGTTCCCGACATACCCGTCTCCACTAGAGGAAGCACGAGGTCCCGCCCACATCCAGAGGCCCGTTTCCGCCTCTAGCTCGAGATGAGGATCCTTTCCTGCTTGTTTGGGAAAGAATTCTGGCATTCCGTCGCATCTCAAGGAGGTGCTCTCCACAGGAAAGGCGAGAAATCCAGGTCGTGCCACCATTCCCAGAGTCCCCAGATGTCTCAGTCCATTCCAGAGAACCTGTTTCCCTGCACTGCCTCGACTTTCACTCGAGGATCGACTCCACCACGGTGGCACGTGGGGACAGCCCTGTGGGAAAGCCTCGTGAACGGGGCGTGAGACTGCTGCTACAGCTCTGGAGGAAAGCGCTTGTGCATGCCCTCTCGAGTCGAGGACTGACTCCCTGGAGACTCCAGAAGTACCCCAAAATCCATGTCAGCGGTGGAGAATCTCAGGTTCGTCGAAGGTTTAGGCCCCAGCATCGACGAGAGAGGCCTAGCAAGTCGCATGAGGACTGGCCTTTCTGAGGCCATGGTGGTCCTGAGGTCACCGTCGTAAGTGAGATCACCTGCAACTCGAGAAAATCCAGGAGGTTCACTTCTCCAGGCGAGATGAGGCCATTTCACTGATCGTCTCGAGGTAATCACAGCTAAGCTCTGGAACTCAAGGTCCTTCACCTTGCAACTCAGAGATCCCCGACATACCGTCTCCACTCGAGAGGCAGGGTAACATCCACATCCAGAGGCCCGTTTCCGCCTCGAACCTCGAGAGATCCTTTCCTCCATGTTCAGGAAAATTTCTTGCCTTCTGTCGCATCTCAAGGCTCTCCACAGGAAGGCGAGAGGAACTCCAGTATCGTGCCACAATTCAAGAGTCCCCAGATGTCTCAGTCCATTCCAGAACCTGTTTCCTTCTGCCTCGAGTTTCCGCCAGGGGTCGACTCCACACGCTGGCGTGGGGACAGCCTGGGAAAGCCTCGTGGCAAGAAGCCACAGATCCTTGATCACGCGACAGGAAGCGTGACACTGCTACTACCCTCGGGAAGGGCATGCATGCCCACTCGAGACGGACTGACTCCCTCGGGAGACTCAAGTACCCCAAGTTCCATGTCAGCACAGAATCCTAATTTCTGTCTAACTCTCAAGGTCTTAGGCCCCGGCATCGTGGGAGAGAATCCGAGGCCTAGCAACTCGGGACTGGCCTTTCCTGAGGCCATAGGCGGGTCTGAGGTCAGAGCACCTGCCACCTCAGAACATCAGGAGGTTCTCCTCCAGGTGAGATGAGGCCCATTTCCGCTGAGCGTCTCAGGCTAGCATACTAACCTCTGGCACTTCAGGTTCTAACACCTTGATGCAGCTCAAGCAGTTCCCGACATACCTATCTCACTCGAGAGGAAGCACTAGGGGTCCCGCCACATCCAGAGGGCCCGTTTCCTCGTAGCTTGAGAGGGATCATTTCCTGCTTGTTCAGGAAAATTCCGGCGTTCCTGGCATCTCAGAGGTGCTTCACTGGGAAGGCGAAGAACTTCAGGGTCGTGTCAGCATTCGAGTCCCCAGATGTCTCAGTCCATTCCAGAGGAACCTGCCCTGCCTCGACTTTCACGCGGATCGACTCACATCAAGGTGGCGTGGGACAGCCCGGCGTGACACTGCTGCAGCTCGGAGCGCTCGTGCATGCCCCTTGAGACGGACTGACTCCCTTGGTTCTCAAGTACCCAAGATCCATTTCAGCACAGGAGAATCCTTAGGTTCCGGCCCGACTCACAGGTCTTAGACCCCGGCATCGACAGAGCGGAATCCCGAGAGGCCCTAGGAACTCACATGGGGACTGGCCTTTCTGAGGACATCTGAGCGGGTCCTGAGGTCTCGTCGTAAGTCGAGTGCCTGCACTAGAAATCCAGGAGGTTCTCCCTCCAGGCGAGATGAGGCCCGTTTCCGCTGAGGCGTCACGGGGCTAATGTCACTAACCTGGACCTTCCATAGGGGTCCTTCGCACCCTTGCTGCAACTCAGAAGTTCCCGACATACCCGTCTCCTCGAGAGGAAGCAAGCGGGGTCCTGCCCACATCCAGAGGAGTGAGGATCATTTACCTGCATGAGATTTGGCGTTCTTGTCACATGTCAAGTGGGGCGCTCTCCACAGGAAAGGCGAGAGGAACTCCAGCTTTGTGCCACGTTCAAGAGTCCCCAGATATCTCCGTCCATTCCAGAGGAACACGTGGGGACAGCCTTTTGGGAAAGCCTCGTGGGAATGGAAGCATGCACTCCAGAAGCGCGTTCATGCCTCGAGCGGCTACTTCCTGTGGAGACTCAAGTACCCATGATCCATGTCAGCACTGGAGAGAATCGAGGCCCCGAGCAACAAGCATGGGGACTGGCTTTCTGAGGCCATAGGCGGGTCTGAGGTCCGTAGTCGAGCACCTGCTGCAACTCGAAATCCAGGTTCTCCCTCCAGGCGAGATGAGGCCCATTTCCGCTGGGGCGTCTCGAGCTAGCACTAAGTCTGGAACCGGGGTCCTTCACCTTGCAAACTAAAGTTCCCGACATATCCGTCTCCTCGGGAAGCGAGGTCCGCCCACATCCATGGGGCCGTTCCTCATAGCTTTAGTTTGTCTTTCCGTACATGGGAAGCTTACCGTCGCATCTGAGGCCTCTCAGCAGGAAGCCGAGAGGAACTCCAGGGTCATGCCACAATAACAAGAGTCCCCAGATGTCTCAGTCCATACCAGAGGAACTCTTTCCCGCTGCCTCGACTTTCACGCGGAGGATCGACTCACACAATGGGGTAGGACCTCCCTGTAGGAAAGCCTCTGGGGTAGCCTCGGGAAAGCCACAGATCATGATCCGCCGGAAGCAAGTCGCAACTGCTACAGCTCGGGAGGAAGCCCACTGCAGACCAGCTCCCTGTGAGACGCCGTACCCCAAGATCATGTCAGCACTGGAGAGGACGCAGGCTCTGACTCCACAGAAGGTCTTAGGACCCGGAATCGTCTTCAGAGAATGCGAGGCCATAGTTACTCGCATGGGGACTGGCTTGAGCCTCTCCCAACCCAGGAAAATCCAGGAGGTTCTCCCTCCAGTCGAGATGGTCCATTTCCTCTGGGGCGTCTCGAGGTAATCATAACCTCTGGAAATACGAGGTCCTTCACCTTGCTGCAAATCAAGAAGTTCCCTGACAGTCCCGTCTCACTCCGGAGTAAAAACGAGGCTCCAGCCCACATTCAGAGGATCCCCTTTTCCGCATTTTTGCGGCCGATGAGTGACCCTTACACATCAGCTGAACTTTCGGGACTACTCTCCAGACCATGCCGAGGCCTAAGAACTGGTGTTGAGTCAGGGCCCAAATCTGATGATTCGCATGGAGGGGAGAACCTCCTGGATTTTCTCCAGTTGCGGCAGGTACGCTCCACTTACTACGAGGACCTCAGGGACCCGCTCTGGTGGCCTCAGGAAAGGCCAGTCCCCATGCGAGTTGCTAGGGGGCTTCTCAAGATTCCTCTCCTGACGATGCCGGGGCCTAAGACATTGTGTGGAGTCGGGGCCGGAACCTGAGGATTCCTCTCCAGTGCTGACATGGTTCTTGGGGTACTTCTGTAATCTCCACAGGGGAGTCAGTCCTCGTCTTGAGTGGGGGCATGCATGTGCACCTTCCTCCCGAGCTGTACCAGCAGTGTCATGCTTCCCGTCACGTGGATCACGGGTTCTGTGGCTTTCCCACGAGGCTTTTCCACAGGGCTGTCCCACGTGCCACCGTGGCGGGAGTTGATTCTTGGCCTGAAAGTCGGGGCAGTGCATTGAAAACAGGTTCCTCTGGAATGGAGTGAGACATCTGGGGACTCCTGGAATGGAGGCACGGCCTGGAGTTCCTCTCTCCTTTCCTGTGGAGAGCGCCTCCTCTTGAGATGCGGCAGGGCAGGAGTTCTTTCCCGACCAAGCAGGGAAAGGATACCTCTTCTCGAGCTACGAGGTGGAAACGGGGCCCCTCTGGATAGGGCGGGCCCTCGTGCTGCTCTCGAGGGGAGAAGGGTATGTCGGGGAACTTCTTGAGTGGCAGCAAGGTGTGAAGGACCTTTGAAAGTTCCAGAGTATAGGTGTGCTTTGCCCGAGACCATTCATCGAAATGGACCTCATCTCGACTGGAGAACCTCCTGGATTTTCTCGAGTTGCGGCAGGTGCTCTCGACTTACGATGGGGACCGAAGGACCCGCTCTAATGCCCTCAGAAGGCCAGACCCCATGCGCGTTGATAGGGGGCCTGTCAGTAATCCTCTCCCGTCCATTCCGGGGCCTAAGCCCTTGTGTGGAGTTGGGCCCGAACCTGAAGATTCCTCCCCAGTGCTGACATGGACCTTGGGGTAGTTCTGGACTCTCCCTAGGGGAGTCAGTCCTCGTCTCGAGTGGGGGCATGCACGTATGCTTTCCTCCCGAGCGGTAGCAGCAGTGTCACGTTTCGCGTCGCGTGGATCAAGGGATCTGTTGCTTTCCATCGAGGCTTTCCCACGAGGGTTTCCCACGAGGCTTTCCCACAGGGCTGTCCCATGTGCCACCGTGGTATGAGTCGATCCTTGGCCTGAAAATCGAGGCAGTGCAGGGAAAAGAGGTTCCTCTGGAATGGACTGAGACATCTGGGGGACTCTTGGAATGGTGGCACGACCCTGGAGTTCCTCTCGCCTTTCCTGTGGAGAGTGCCTCCTCTTGAGATGGGATGGGAATGCTCAGAATTTTTTCCCGACCAAGCAGGGAAAGGATCCCTCATCTCGAGCTACCAGGCAGAAAAGGGGCACCTCTGGATGTGGGCGAGACCCTTGTGCTTCCTCTTGAGGGGAGTCGGGTAAATCGGGGAACTTCTTGAGTTGCAGCAAGGGTGTGAAGGACCCTTTGGAAGTTCCAGAGGTTAGGTGTGATTAGCGTTGAGACGCCTTGACGGAAATGGGCCTCATCTCGCCTGAATTGCAGAACCTCCTGGATTTTCTCGAGTTGCGGCAGGTGCTCTCGCCTTACGACGGGGACCTCAGGGACCCGCTCTGGTGGCCTCAGAAAGGCCAGCCCCATGCGAGTTGCTCGGGGGCCTCTAGGGATTCCTCTCCCATCGATGCCGGGGCCTAAGACCTTGTGTGGAGTCGGGCCCGGAACCTGAGGATTCATCTGCAGTGCTGACATGGATCTTGGGGTATTTCTGGAGTCTCCCCAGGGGAGTCAGTCCTCGTCTCGAATGCGGGCATGCACTTGCGCTTTCCTCCAGAGCGGTAGCAGCAATGTCACGCAGTCCGCCGCGTGGATCAAAGGATCTGGTTTCTCGAGTCTTTCCCAGGAGGCTTTCCCTGGTGGGAGTCGTCTCGGCATCAAGGCAGTGCAGGAAAACAGGTTCCTCTGAATGGACTGACATCTGGGGACTCTTGGAATGGTGGCACGACCTGGAGTTCCTCTCGCCTTTCCTGTGGAGCGCCTCCTCTTGAGATGCGGCAGGAACGGGAATTCTTAAAGGAAAGGATCCCTCATCTCGAGCTAGGAAACGGGGCTCCCCTGGATGTGTGCGGGACCTCGTGCTTCCTCTCGAGTGGAGACGGGTGTCGGGAACTTCTTGAGTTGCAGCAAGGGTGTGAAGGACCCTTTGGAAGTTCCAGGGTTAGATGTGATTAGCCTCGAAGCCTCAGCGGAAATGGGCCTCATCTCGCCTGGAGGCAAAACCTCTGGATTTTCTCGAGTTGCGACGGGGACCTCAGGGACCCGCTCTGGCCCTCAGGAAAGGCCAGTCCCATGCGAGTTCCTCGAGGGCCTCTCGGATTCCTCTCCCGTCGATGCCGGGGCCTAAGACCTTGTGTGGGTCGGGGCCGGAACCTGAGATTCCTCTCCAGTGCTGACATGGATCTTGGGGTATCTCCCCAGGAGTCAGTCCTCGTCTCGAATGCGGGGCATGCAGCAGTGTCACGCAGTCGCGTGGATCAAGGATCTATGGTTTTCCTCGGGGCTTTCCACGAGGCTTTCCCACAGGGCTGTGCACCGTGGTGAGTCGATCCTCGGCTTGAACGTCAAGGCAGTGCAGGAAAACAGGTTCCTCTGGAATGGACTGACATCTGGGGACTCTTGGAATGGTGGCACGACCTGGAGTTCCTCTCGCCTTTCCTGTGGAGAGCCTCCTCTTGAGATGCGACAGGAACGCCAGGAATTCTTTCCCCTGAGCAGGAAAGGATCCCTCATCTCGGGGAACTGTGGAAGTTCCAGTGGTTAGATGTGATTAGCCTCGAAGCCTCAGCGGAAATCGACCTCAGGGACCCGCTCTAGTAGCCTCAGGAAAGGCCAGTCCCCATGCGAGTTCCTCGGGGCCTCTCGGGATTCCTCTCCCGTCGATGCCGGGGCCTAAGACCTTGTGATTCCGTCTCGAATGCGGGGCATGCACCGCTTTCCTCCAGCGGTAGCAGCAGTGTCACGCAGTCCGCCGCGTGGAGCAAAGGATCTATGGTTTTCCTCGAGTCTTTCCACGAGGCTTTCCACAGGGCTGTCCCGTGCACACGTGGTGGGAGTCGATCTCGGCTTGAACGTCAAGGCAGTGCAGGAAAACAGGTTCCTCTTGAGATGCGACGAGACGCCGGGAATTCTTTCCCTACGAAACAGGGAAAGGATCCCTCATCTCGAGCTAGGAGGCGGAAACGGGGCTCCCCTGGATGTGTGCGGGACCCTCGTGCTTCCTCTCGAGTGGAGACGGGTATGTCGGGGAACTTCTTGAGTTGCAGCAAGGGTGTGAAGGACCCTTTGGAAGTTCCAGTGGTTAGATGTGATTAGCCTCGAGAAGCCTCAGCGGAAATGGGCCTCATCTCGCCTGGAGGGCAAAACCTCCTGGATTTTCTCGAGTTGCGGCAGGTGGTCTCGACTTACGACGGGGACCTCAGGGACCCGCTCTGGTGGCCTCAGGAAAGGCCAGTCCCCATGCGAGTTCCTCGGGGGCCTCTCGGGATTCCTCTCCCGTCGATGCCGGGGCCTAAGACCTTGTGTGGAGTCGGGGCCGGAACCTGAGGATTCCTCTCCAGTGCTGACATGGATCTTGGGGTACTTCTGGAGTCTCCCCAGGGGAGTCAGTCCTCGTCTCGAATGCGGGCATGCACTTGCGCTTTCCTCCAGAGCGGTAGCAGCAGTGTCACGCAGTCCGCCGCGTGGATCAAAGGATCTATGGTTTCCTCGTGTCTTTCCCGAGGCTTTCCACAGGGCTGTCCCACGTGCACGTGGTGAGTCGATCCTCGGCTTGAACGTCAAGGCAGTGCAGGAAAACAGGTTCCTCTGGAATGGACTGACATCTGGGGACTCTTGGAATGGTGGCACGACCTGGAGTTCCTCTCGCCTTTCCTGTGGAGCGCCTCCTCTTGAGATGCGACAGGAACGCCGAATTCTTTCCCTACGAAACAGGGACAGGATCCCTCATCTCGAGCTCGGAGGCGGAAACGGGGCTCCCCTGGATGTGTGCGGGACCCTCGTGCTTCCTCTCGAGTGGAGACGGGTGTGTCGGGAACTTCTTGAGTTGCAGCAAGGGTGTGAAGGACCCTTTGGAAGTTCCAGTGGTTAGATGTGATTAGCCTCGAAGCCTCAGCGGAAATGGGCCTCAGGGACCCGCTCTGGTGGCCTCAGGAAAGGCCAGTCCCATGCGAGTTCCTCGGGGGCCTCGGGATTCCTCTCCCGTCGATGCCGGGGCCTAAGACCTTGTGTGAGTCGGGGCCGGAACCTGAGGATTCCTCTCCAGTGCTGACATGGATCTTGGGGTATGAGTCTCCCCAGGGAGTCAGTCCTCGTCTCGAATGCGGGCATGCACTTGCGCTTTCCTCCAGAGCGGTAGCAGCAGTGTCATGCAGTCCGCCGCGTAGATCAAAGGATCTATGGTTTCCCTCGAGTCTTTCCCACGAGGCTTTCCCACGAGGCTTTCCCACAGGGCTGTCCCGTGCACGTGGTGGGAGTCGATCTCGGCAACGTCAAGGCAGTGCAGGAAAACAGGTTCCTCTGGAATGGACTGACACATCTGGGGACTCTTGGAATGGTGGCACGACCCTGGAGTTCCTCTCGCCTTTCTTGAGATGCGGCAGGAACGCCGGGAATTCTTTCCCTACGAAACAGGAAAGGATCCCTCATCTCGAGCTAGGAGGCGGAAACGGGGCTCCCCTGGATGTGTGCGGGACCCTCGTGCTTCCTCTCGAGTGGAGACGGGTGTGTCGGGAACTTCTTGAGTTGCAGAAAGGGTGTGAAGGACCCTTTGGAAGTTCCAGGGGTTAGATGTGATTAGCCTCGAGAAGCCTCAGCGGAAATGGGCCTCATCTCGCCTGGAGGGCAAAACCTCCTGGATTTTCTCGAGTTGCGGCAGGTGCTCTCGACTTCCGACGGGGCCCTCAGGGACCCGCTCTGGTGGCCTCAGGAAAGGCCAGTCCCCATGCGAGTTCCTCGGGGCCTAAGACCTTGTGTGGGTCGGGGCCGGAACCTGAGGATTCCTCTCCAGTGCTGACATGGATCTTGGGGTACTTCTGGAGTCTCCCCAGGGAGTCAGTCCTCGTCTCGAATGCGGGCATACTTGCGCTTTCCTCCAGAGCGGTAGCAGCAGTGTCACGCAGTCCGCCCGTGGATCAAAGGATCTATGGTTTTCCTCGTGTCTTTCCCACGAGGCTTTCCCACGAGGCTTTCCCACAGGGCTGTCCCACGTGCACACGTGGTGAGTCGATCCTCGGCTTGAACGTCAAGGCAGTGCAGGAAAACAGGTTCCTCTGGAATGGACTGACACATCTGGGGACTCTTGGAATGGTGGCACGACCCTGGAGTTCCTCTCGCCTTTCCTGTGGAGCGCCTCCTCTTGAGATGCGACGGGAACGCCGGGAATTCTTTCCCTACGAAACAGGAAAGGATCCCTCATCTCGAGCTAGGAGGCGGAAACGGGGCTCCCTGGATGTGTGCGGGACCCTCGTGCTTCCTCTCGAGTGGAGACGGGTATGTCGGGGAACTTCTTGAGTTGCAGCAAGGGTGTGAAGGACCCTTTGGAAGTTCAGTGGTTAGATGTGATTAGCCTCGAAGCCTCAGCGGAAATGGGCCTCATCTCGCCTGGAGGCAAAACCTCCTGGATTTTCTCGAGTTGCGGCAGGTGCTCTCGACTTACGACGGGGACCTCAGGGACCCGCTCTAGTGGCCTCAGGAAAGGCCAGTCCCATACGAGTTCCTCGGGGGCCTCTCGGATTCCTCTCCCGCTGATGCCGGGGCCTAAGACCTTGTGTGAGTCGGGGCCGGAACCTGAGGATTCCTCTCCAGTGCTGACATGGATCTTGGGGTACTTCTGGAGTCTCCCCAGGGAGTCAGTCATGCACTTGCGCTTTCCTCCAGAGCGGTAGCAGCAGTGTCACGCAGTCCGCCGTGGATCAAAGGATCTATGGTTTTCCCTCGTGTCTTTCCCACGAGGCTTTCCCACGAGGCTTTCCCACAGGGCTGTCCCGTGCACACGTGGTGGGAGTCGATCCTCGGCTTGAACGTCAAGGCAGTGCAGGAAAACAGGTTCCTCTGGGGACTCTTGGAATGGTGGCACGACCCTGGAGTTCCTCTCGCCTTTCCTGTGGAGCGCCTCCTCTTGAGATGCGGCAGGGCAGAATTCTTTCCCTACGAAACAGGAAAGGATCCCTCATCTCGAGCTAGGAGGCGGAAACGGGGCTCCCCTGGATGTGTGCGGGACCTCGTGCTTCCTCTCGAGTGGAGACGGGTGTGTCGAGAACTTCTTGAGTTGCAGCAAGGGTGTGAAGGACCCTTTGGAAGTTCCAGGGTTAGATGTGATTAGCCTCGAAGCCTCAGCGGAAATGGGCCTCATCTCGCCTGGAGGGCAAAACCTCCTGGATTTTCTCGAGTTGCGGCAGGTGCTCTCGACTTACGACGGGGACTTCAGGGACCCGCTCTGGTGGCCACAGGAAAGGCCAGTCCCCATGCGAGTTCCTCGGGGGCCTTTCGGGATTCCTCTCCCGCGGATGCCGGGGCCTAAGACCTTGTGTGGGTCGGGGCCGGAACCTGAGGATTCCTCTCCAGTGCTGACATGGATCTTGGGGTACTTCTGGAGTCTCCCCAGGGAGTCAGTCCTCGTCTCGAATGCGGGCATGCACTTGCGCTTTTCTCCAGAGCGGTAGCAGCAGTGTCACGCAGTCCGCATCGTGGATCTATGGATCTATGGTTTTCCCTCGATTCTTTCCCACGAGGCTTTCCACAGGGCTGTCCCAGGTGCACACGTGGTGGGAGTCGATCCTCGGCTTGAACGTCAAGGCAGTGCAGGAAAACAGGTTCCTCTGGAATGGACTGACACATCTGGGGACTCTTGGAATGGTGGCACGACCCTGGAGTTCCTCTCGCCTTTCCTGTGGAGAGCGCCTCCTCTTGAGATGCGACGGGAACGCCGGGAATTCTTTCCCTACGAAACAGGGAAAGGATCCCTCATCTCGAGCTACGAAGCAGAAACGGGGCTCCCCTGGATGTGTGCGGGACCCTCGTGCTTCCTCTCGAGTGGAGACGGGTATGTCGGGGAACTTCTTGAGTTGCAGCAAGGGTGTGAAGGACCCTTTGGAAGTTCCAGTGGTTAGATGTGATTAGCCTCAAGAAGCCTCAGCGGAAATGGGCCTCATCTCGCCTGGAGGGCAAAACCTCCTGGATTTTCTCGAGTTGCGGCAGGTGCTCTCGACTTACCTTGGGGACCTCAGGGACCCGCTCTGGTGGCCTCAGGAAAGGCCAGTCCCCATGAGAGTTCCTCGGGAGCCTCTCGGGTTCCTCTCCCGTCAATGCCGGGTCCTAAGACCTTGTGTTGGGTCGGGGCCGGAACCTGAGGATTCCTCTCCAGTGCTGACATGGATCTTGGGGTACTTCTGGAGTCTCCCCAGGGGATGCACGCTTTCCTCCAGAGCGGTAGCAGCAGTGTCACGCAGTCCGCCCGTGGATCAAAGCATCTATGGTTTTCCCTCGAGTCTTTCCCACGAGGCTTTCCACAGGGCTGTCCCAGGTGCACACGTGGTGGGAGTCGATCCTCGGCTTGAACGTCAAGGCAGTGCAGGAAAACAGGTTCCTCTGGAATGGACTGACACATCTGGGGACTCTTGGAATGGTGGCGACCTGAGTTCCTCTCGCCTTTCCTGTGGAGCGCCTCCTCTTGAGATGCGGCAGACGCCGGGAATTCTTTCCCTACGAAACAGGAAAGGATCCCTCATCTCGAGCTCGGAGGCGGAAACGGGGCTCCACTGGATGTGTGCGGGACCCTCGTGCTTCCTCTCGAGTGGAGACGGGTATGTCGGGGAACTTCTTGAGTTGCAGCAAGGGTGTGAAGGACCCTTTGGAAGTTACAGTGGTTAGATGTGATTAGCCTCGTGAAGCCTCAGCGGAAATGGGCCTCACCTCGCCTGGAGGGCAAAACCTCCTGGATTTTCTCGAGGTGCGGCAGGTGCTCTCGACTTACGACGGGGACCTCAGGGACCCGCTCTGGTGGCCTCAGGAAAGGCCAGTCCCCATGGGAGTTCCTCGGGGGCCTTTGGAATTCCTCTCCCGCTGATGCCGGGGCCTAAGACCTTGTGGTCAGGGCCGGAACCTGAGGATTCCTCTCAGTACTGACATGGATCTTGGGGTACTTCTGGAGTCTCCCCAGGGAGTCAGTCCTCGTCTCGAATGCGGGCATGCACTTGCGCTTTCCTCCAGAGCGGTAGCAGCAGTGTCACGCAGTCCGCCGCGTGGATCAAGGGATATATGGCTTTCCCTCGAGTCCTCCCTCAAGGCTTTCCCACGAGGCTTTCCCACAGGGCTGTTCCACGTGCACACGTGGTGGGAGTCGATCCTCGGCTTGAACGTCAAGGCAGTGCAGGGAAAACAGGTTCCTCTGGAATGGACTGACACATCTGGGGGACTCTTGGAATGGTGGCACGACCCTGGAGTTCCTCTCGCCTTTCCTGTGGAGCGCCTCCTCTTGAGATGCGACGGGAACGCCGGAATTCTTTCCCTACGAAACAGGAAAGGATCCCTCATCTCGAGCTAGGAGGCGGAAAACGGGGCTCCCTGGATGTGTGCGGGACCCTCGTGCTTCCTCTCGAGTGGAGACGGGTATGTCGGGGAACTTCTTGAGTTGCAGCAAGGGTGTGAAGGACCCTTTGGAAGTTCCAGTGGTTAGATGTGATTAGCCTCGAGAAGCCTCAGCGGAAATGGGCCTCATCTCGCCTGAAGGGCAAAACCTCCTGGATTTTCTCGAGTTGCGGCAGGTGCTCTCGACTTACGACGGGGACCTCAGGGACCCGCTCTAGTAGCCTCAGGAAAGGCCAGTCCCCATGCGAGTTCCTCGGGGGCCTCTCGAGATTCCTCTCCCGTCGATGCTGGGGCCTAAGACCTTGTGTGGATTCGGGGCCGGAACCTGAGGATTCCTCTCCAGTGCTGACATGGATCTTGGGGTACTTCTGGAGTCTCCCCAGGGGAGTCAGTCCTCGTCTCGAATGCGGGCATGCACTTGCGCTTTCCTCCAGAGCAATAGCAGCAGTGTCACGCAGTCAGCTGCGTGGATCAAAGGATTTCTGTTTTTCCCTTGAGTCTTTCCCTCGAGTCTTTCCCACGAGGCTTTCCCACGAGTCTTTCCCACAGGGCTGTCCCACGTGCAGACGTGGTGGGAGTCGATCCTCTGCTTGAACGTCAAGGCAGTACAGGGAAAACAGGTTCCTCTGGAATGGACTGACACATCTGGGGACTCTTGGAATGGTGGCACGACCCTGGAGTTCCTCTCGCCTTTCCTGTGGAGCGCCTCCTCTTGAGATGCGACGAGACGCCGGGAATTCTTTCCCTACGAAACAGGAAAGGATCCCTCATCTCGAGCTAGGGAGGCGGAAACGGGGCTCCCCTGGATGTGTTCGGGACCCTCGTGCTTCCTCTCGAGTGGAGACGGGTGTGTCGGGAACTTCTTGAGTTGCAGCAAGGGTGTGAAGGACCCTTTGGAAGTTCCAGTGGTTAGATGTGATTAGCCTCGAGAAGCCTCAGCGGAAATGGGCCTCATCTCGCCTGGAGGGCAAAACCTCCTGGATTTTCTCGAGTTGCGGCAGGTGCTCTCGACTTACGACGGGGACCTCAGGGACCCGCTCTGGTGGCCTCAGGAAAGGCCAGTCCCCATGCGAGTTCCTCGGGGCCTCTCGAGTTCCTCTCCCGTCGATGCCGGGCTAAGACCTTGTGTGAATTCGGGCCGGAACCTGAGGATTCCTCTCCAGTGCTGACATGGATCTTGGGGTACTTCTGGAGTCTCCCCAGGGAGTCAGTCCTCGTCTCGAATGCGGGCAAGCACTTGCGCTTTCCTCCAGGGCGGTAGCAGCAGTGTCACGCAGTCCGCCCCGTGGATCAAAGGATCTATGGTTTTCCTCGTGTCTTTCCCACGAGTCTTTCCACGGAGGCTTTCCCACAGGGCGGTCCCACGTGCACACGTGGTGGGAGTCGATCCTCGGCTTGAACGTCAAGGCAGTGCAGGGAAAACAGGTTCCTCTGGAATGGACTGACACATCTGGGGGACTCTTGGAATGGTGGCACGACCCTGGAGTTCCTCTCGCCTTTCCTGTGGAGAGCGCCTCCTCTTGAGATGCGACGGGAACGCCGGGAATTCTTTCCCTACGAAACAGGGTAAGGATCCCTCATCTCGAGCTAGGAGGCGGAAGCAGGGCTCCCCTGGATGTGTGCGGGACCCTCATGCTTCCTCTCGAGTGGAGACGGGTGTGTCGGGAACTTCTTGAGTTGCAGCAAGGGTGTGAAGGACCCTTTGGAAGTTCCAGTGGTTAGATGTGATTAGCCTCGAGAAGCCTCAGCGGAAATGGGCCTCATCTCGCCTGGAGGGCAAAACCTCCTGGATTTTCTCGAGTTGCGGCAGGTGCTCTCGACTTACGACGGGGACCTCAGGGACCCGCTCTGGTGGCCTCAGGAAAGGCCAGTCCCCATGCGAGTTCCTCGGGGGCCTCTCGGGATTCCTCTCCCGTGATGCCGGGGCCTAAGACCTTGTGTGAATTCGGGGCCGGAACCTGAGGATTCCTCTCCAGTGCTGACATGGATCTTGGGGTACTTCTGGAGTCTCCCCAGGGGAGTCAGTCCTCGTCTCGAATGCGGGCATGCACTTGCGCTTTCCTCCAGAGCGGTAGCAGCAGTGTCACACAGTCCGCCCCGTGGATCAAAGGATCTATGGTTTTCCCTCGAGTCTTTCCCACGAGGCTTTCCCACGAGGCTTTCCCACAGGGCTGTCCCACGTGCACACGTGGTGGGAGTCGATCCTCGGCTTGAACGTCAAGGCAGTGCAGGAAAACAGGTTCCTCTGGAATGGACTGACACATCTGGGGACTCTTGGAATGGTGGCACGACCCTGGAGTTCCTCTCGCCTTTCCTGTGGAGAGCGCCTCCTCTTCGAGATGCGGCAGGAACGCCGGGAATTCTTTCCCTACGAAACAGGAAAGGATCCCTCATCTCGAGCTGGGAGGCGGAAGCGGGGCTCCCCTGGATGTGTGCGGGACCCTCGTGCTTCCTCTCGAGTGTAGACGGGTATGTCGGGGAACTTCTTGAGTTGCAGCAAGGGTGTGAAGGACCCTTTGGAAGTTCCAGTGGTTAGATGTGATTAGCCTCGAGAAGCCTCAGCGGAAATGGGCCTCATCTCGCCTGGAGGGCAAAACCTCCTGGATTTTCTCGAGTTGCGGCAGGTGCTCTCGACTTACGACGGGGCCCTCAGGGACCCGCTCTGGTGGCCTCAGGAAAGGCCAGTCCCCATGCGAGTTCCTCGGGGGCCTCTCGGATTCCTCTCCCGCTGATGCCGGGCCTAAGACCTTGTGTGAACTCAGGGCCGGAACCTGAGGATTCCTCTCCAGTGCTGACATGGATCTTGGGGTACTTCTGGAGTCTCCCCAGGGGAGTCAGTCCTCGTCTCGAATGCGGGCATGCACTTGCGCTTTCCTCCAGAGCGGTAGCAGCAGTGTCACGCAGTCCGCCCCGTGGATCAAAGCATCTATGGTTTTCCCTCGAGTCTTTCCCACGAGGCTTTCCCACGAGGCTTTCCCACAGGGCTGTCCCACGTGCACACGTGGTGGGAGTCGATCCTCGGATTGAGCGTCAAAACAGTGCAGGCAAAACAGGTTCCTCTGGAATGGACTGACAAATCTGGGGGACTCTTGGAATGGTGGCACGACCCTGGAGTTCCTCTCGCCTTTCCTGTGGAGCGCCTCCTCTTGAGATGCGACGGGGCCGGGAATTCTTTCCCTACGAAACAGGAAAGGATCCCTCATCTCGAGCTGGGAGGCGGAAGGGGGCTCCCCTGGATGTGTGCGGGACCCTCGTGCTTCCTCTCGAGTGGAGACGGGTGTGTCGGGAACTTCTTGAGTTGCAGCAAGGGTGTGAAGGACCCTTTGGAATTTCCAGTGGTTAGATGTGATTAGCCTCGAGAAGCCTCAGCGGAAATGGGCCTCATCTCGCCTGGAGGGCAAAACCTCCTGGATTTTCTCGAGTTGCGGCAGGTGCTCTCGACTTACGACGGGGCCCTCAGGGACCCGCTCTGGTGGCCTCAGGAAAGGCCAGTCCCCATGCGAGTTCCTCGGGGCCTCTCGGATTCCTCTCCCGCTGATGCCGGGCCTAAGACCTTGTGTGGATTCAGGGCCGGAACCTGAGGATTCCTCTCCAGTGCTGACATGGATCTTGGGGTACTTCTGGAGTCTCCCCAGGGGAGTCAGTCCTCGTCTCGAATGCGGGCATGCACTTGCGCTTTCCTCCAGAGCGGTAGCAGCAGTGTCACGCAGTCCGCCGCGTCGATCAAAGGATCTATGGTTTCCTCGTGTCTTTCCACGAGGCTTTCCCACGAGCTTTCCCACAGGGCTGTCCCACGTGCACGCGTGGTGGGAGTCGATCCTCGGCTTGAACGTCAAGGCAGTGCAGGGAAAACAGGTTCCTCTGGAATGGACTGACACATCTGGGGGACTCTTGGAATGGTGGCACGACCCTGGAGTTCCTCTCGCCTTTCCTGTGGAGAGCGCCTCCTCTTGAGATGCGGCGGAACGCCGGGAATTCTTTCCCTTATGAAACAGGGAAAGGATCCCTCATCTCGAGCTCGGAGGCGGAAACGGGGCTCCCCTGGATGTGTGCCGGACCCTCGTGCTTCCTCTCGAGTGGAGACGGGTGTGTCGGGAACTTCTTGAGTTGAAGCAAGGGTGTGAAGGACCCTTTGGAAGTTCAGTGGTTAGATGTGATTAGCCTCGAGAAGCCTCAGCGGAAATGGGCCTCATCTCGCCTGGAGGGCAAAACCTCCTGGATTTTCTCGAGTTGCGGCAGGTGCTCTCGACTTACGACGGGGCCCTCAGGGACCCGCTCTGGTGGCCTCAGGAAAGGCCAGTCCCCATGCGAGTTCCTCGGGGGCCTTTCGGGATTCCTCTCCCGTCGTGCCGGGGCCTAAGACCTTGTGTGTCCGGAACCTGAGGATTCCTCTCCAGTGCTGACATGGATCTTGGGGTACTTCTGGAGTCTCCCCAGAGTCAGTCTGCGTCTCGAATGCGGGCATGCTTGCGCTTTCCTCCAGAGCGGTAGCATGCACTGCGCTTTCCTCCACGGTAGCAGCAGTGTCACGCAGTCCGCCGCGTAGATCAAAGGATCTATGGTTTTCCCTCGTGTCTTTCCCACGAGGCTTTCCCACGAGGCTTTCCCACAGGGCTGTCCCACGTGCACACGTGGTGGGAGTCGATCCTCGGCTTGAACGTCAAGGCAGTGCAGGGAAAACAGGTTCCTCTGGAATGGACTGACACATCTGGGGGACTCTTGGAATGGTGGCACGACCCTGGAGTTCCTCTCGCCTTTCCTGAGGAGAGCGCCTCCTCTTGAGATGCGACGGGAACGCCGGGAATTCTTTCCCTACGAAACAGGAAAGGATCCCTCATCTCGAGCTCGGAGGCGGAAACGGGGCTCCCCTGGATGTGTTCGGGACCCTCGTGCTTCCTCTCGAGTGGAGACGGGTGTGTCGGGAACTTCTTGAGTTGCAGAAAGGGTGTGAAGGACCCTTTGGAAGTTCCAGGGGTTAGATGTGATTAGCCTCGAGAAGCCTCAGCGGAAATGGGCCTCATCTCGCCTGGAGGGCAAAACCTCCTGGATTTTCTCGAGTTGCGGCAGGTGCTCTCGACTTACGACGGGGACCTCAGGGACCCGCTCTAGTAGCCTCAGGAAAGGCCAGTCCCCATGCGAGTTCCTCGGGGGCCTTTCGGGATTCCTCTCCCGCTGGTGCCGGGGCCTAAGACCTTGTGTGAATTCAGGGCCGGAACCTGAGGATTCCTCTCCAGTGCTGACATGGATCTTGGGGTACTTCTGGAGTCTCCCCAGGGGAGTCAGTCCTCGTCTCGAATGCGGGCATGCACTTGCGCTTTCCTCCAGAGCGGTAGCAGCAGTGTCACGCAGTCCGCCCCGTGGATCAAAGCATCTATGGTTTTCCCTCGTGTCTTTCCCACGAGGCTTTCCCACGAGGCTTTCCCACAGGGCTGTCCCACGTGCACGCGTGGTGGGAGTCGATCCTCGGCTTGAACGTCAAGGCAGTGCAGGGAAAACAGGTTCCTCTGGAATGGACTGACACATCTGGGGACTCTTGGAATGGTGGCACGACCCTGGAGTTCCTCTCGCCTTTCCTGTGGAGCGCCTCCTCTTGAGATGCGCGGGAACGCCGGGAATTCTTTCCCTACGAAACAGGAAAGGATCCCTCATCTCGAGCTCGGAGGCGGAAACGGGGCTCCCCTGGATGTGTTCGGGACCCTCGTGCTTCCTCTCGAGTGGAGACGGGTGTGTCGGGAACTTCTTGAGTTGCAGAAAAGGGTGTGAAGTACCCTTTGGAAGTTCCAGCGTTTAGATGTGATTAGCCGCGAGAAGCCTCAGCGGAAATGGACCTCATCTCGCCTGGAGGGCAAAACCTCCTGGATTTTCTCGAGTTGCGGCAGGTGCTCTCGACTTACGACGGGGCCCTCAGGGACCCGCTCTGGTGGCCTCAGGAAAGGCCAGTCCCCATGCGAGTTCCTCGGGGCCTTTCGAATTCCTCTCCCGCTGATGCCGGGGCCTAAGACCTTGTGTGAAGGGCCGGAACCTGAGGATTCCTCTCCAGTGCTGACATGGATCTTGGGGTACTTCTGGAGTCTCCCCAGGGAGTCAGGCCTCGTCTCGAATGCGGGCATTCACTTGTGCTTTCCTCCAGAGCGGTAGCAGCAGTGTCACGCAGAGCGGTCAGCAGTGTCCGCAGTCCGCCCGTGGATCAAAGCATCTATGGTTTTCCCTCGTGTCTTTCCCACGAGGCTTTCCCACGAGGCTTTCCCACAGGGCTGTCCCACGTGCACACGTGGTGGGAGTCGATCCTCGGCTTGAACGTCAAGGCAGTGCAGGAAAACAGGTTCCTCTGGAATGGACTGACACATCTGGGGACTCTTGGAATGGTGGCACGACCCTGGAGTTCCTCTCGCCTTTCCTGTGGAGCGCCTCCTCTTGAGATGCGACGGGAACGCCGGGAATTCTTTCCCTACGAAACAGGAAAGGATCCCTCATCTCGAGCTAGGAGGCGGAAGCGGGCTCCCCTGGATGTGTTCGGGACCCTCGTGCTTCCTCTCGAGTGGAGACGGGTGTGTCGGGAACTTCTTGAGTTGCAGAAAGGGTGTGAAGGACCCTTTGGAAGTTCCAGGGTTAGATGTGATTAGCCTCGAGAGCCTCAGCGGAAATGGGCCTCATCTCGCCTGGAGGGCAAAACCTCCTGGATTTTCTCGAGTTGCGGCAGGTGCTCTCGACTTACGACGGGGCCCTCAGGGACCCGCTCTGGTGGCCTCAGGAAAGGCCAGTCCCCATGCGAGTTCCTCGGGGCCTCTCGGATTCCTCTCCCGCTGATGCCGGGCCTAAGACCTTGTGTGAATTCAGGGCCGGAACCTGAGGATTCCTCTCCAGTGCTGACATGGATCTTGGGGTACTTCTGGAGTCTCCCCAGGGAGTCAGTCCTCGTCTCGAATGCGGGCATGCACTTGCGCTTTCCTCCAGAGCGGTAGCAGCAGTGTCACGCAGTCCGCCCCGTGGATCAAAGCATCTATGGTTTCCCTCGTGTCTTTCCCACGAGGCTTTCCCACGAGGCTTTCCCACAGGGCTGTCCCACGTGCACACGTGGTGGGAGTCGATCCTCGGCTTGAACGTCAAGGCAGTGCAGGAAAACAGGTTCCTCTGGAATGGACTGACACATCTGGGGACTCTTGGAATGGTGGCACGACCCTGGAGTTCCTCTCGCCTTTCCTGTGGAGCGCCTCCTCTTGAGATGCGGCGGGAACGCCGGGAATTCTTTCCCTACGAAACAGGGAAAGGATCCCTCATCTCGAGCTCGGAGGCGGAAACGGGGCTCCCCTGGATGTGTTCGGGACCCTCGTGCTTCCTCTCGAGTGGAGACGGGTGTGTCGGGAACTTCTTGAGTTGCAGAAAGGGTGTGAAGGACCCTTTGGAAGTTCCAGGGTTAGATGTGATTAGCCTCGAGAAGCCTCAGCGGAAATGGGCCTCATCTCGCCTGGAGGGCAAAACCTCCTGGATTTTCTCGAGTTGCGGCAGGTGCTCTCGACTTACGACGGGGCCCTCAGGGACCCGCTCTGGTGGCCTCAGGAAAGGCCAGTCCCCATGCGAGTTCCTCGGGGCCTCTCGGATTCCTCTCCCGCTGATGCCGGGGCCTAAGACCTTGTGTGAATTCAGGGCCGGAACCTGAGGATTCCTCTCCAGTGCTGACATGGATCTTGGGGTACTTCTGGAGTCTCCCCAGGGAGTCAGTCCTCGTCTCGAATGCGGGCATGCACTTGCGCTTTCCTCCAGAGCGGTAGCAGCAGTGTCACGCAGTCCGCCCCGTGGATCAAAGCATCTATGGTTTTCCCTCGTGTCTTTCCCACGAGGCTTTCCCACGAGGCTTTCCCACAGGGCTGTCCCACGTGCACACGTGGTGGGAGTCGATCCTCGGCTTGAACGTCAAGGCAGTGCAGGAAAACAGGTTCCTCTGGAATGGACTGACACATCTGGGGACTCTTGGAATGGTGGCACGACCCTGGAGTTCCTCTCGCCTTTCCTGTGGAGCGCCTCCTCTTGAGATGCGGCGGGAACGCCGGAATTCTTTCCCTACGAAACAGGAAAGGATCCCTCATCTCGAGCTCGGAGGCGGAAGGGCTCCCTGGATGTGTTCGGGACCCTCGTGCTTCCTCTCGAGTGGAGACGGGTGTGTCGGGAACTTCTTGAGTTGCAGAAAGGGTGTGAAGGACCCTTTGGAAGTTCCAGGGTTAGATGTGATTAGCCTCGAGAAGCCTCAGCGGAAATGGGCCTCATCTCGCCTGGAGGGCAAAACCTCCTGGATTTTCTCGAGTTGCGGCAGGTGCTCTCGACTTACGACGGGGCCCTCAGGGACCCGCTCTGGTGGCCTCAGGAAAGGCCAGTCCCCATGCGAGTTCCTCGGGGCCTCTCGGAATTCCTCTCCCGCTGATGCCGGGCCTAAGACCTTGTGTGAATTCAGGGCCGGAACCTGAGGATTCCTCTCCAGTGCTGACATGGATCTTGGGGTACTTCTGGAGTCTCCCCAGGGAGTCAGTCCTCGTCTCGAATGCGGGCATGCACTTGCGCTTTCCTCCAGAGCGGTAGCAGCAGTGTCACGCAGTCCGCCCCGTGGATCAAAGCATCTATGGTTTCCCTCGTGTCTTTCCCACGAGGCTTTCCCACGAGGCTTTCCCACAGGGCTGTCCCACGTGCACACGTGGTGGGAGTCGATCCTCGGCTTGAACGTCAAGGCAGTGCAGGAAAACAGGTTCCTCTGGAATGGACTGACACATCTGGGGACTCTTGGAATGGTGGCACGACCCTGGAGTTCCTCTCGCCTTTCCTGTGGAGCGCCTCCTCTTGAGATGCGACGGAACGCCGGGAATTCTTTCCCTACGAAACAGGAAAGGATCCCTCATCTCGAGCTCGGAGGCGGAAACGGGGCTCCCCTGGATGTGTTCGGGACCCTCGTGCTTCCTCTCGAGTGGAGACGGGTGTGTCGGGAACTTCTTGAGTTGCAGAAAGGGTGTGAAGGACCCTTTGGAAGTTCCAGTGGTTAGATATGATTAGCCTCGAGAAGCCTCAGCGGAAATGGGCCTCATCTCGCCTGGAGGGCAAAACCTCCTGGATTTTCTCGAGTTGCGGCAGGTGCTCTCGACTTACGACGGGGCCCTCAGGGACCCGCTCTGGTGGCCTCAGGAAAGGCCAGTCCCCATGCGAGTTCCTCGGGGGCCTTTCGGAATTCCTCTCCCGCTGATGCCGGGGCCTAAGACCTTGTGTGAACTCAGGGCCGGAACCTGAGGATTCCTCTCCAGTGCTGACATGGATCTTGGGGTACTTCTGGAGTCTCCCCAGGGAGTCAGTCCTCGTCTCGAATGCGGGCATGCACTTGCGCTTTCCTCCAGAGCGGTAGCAGCAGTGTCACGCAGTCCGCCCCGTGGATCAAAGCATCTATGGTTTTCCCTCGTGTCTTTCCCAGGAGGCTTTCCCACGAGGCTTTCCCACAGGGCTGTCCCACGTGCACACGTGGTGGGAGTCGATCCTCGGCTTGAACGTCAAGGCAGTGCAGGGAAAACAGGTTCCTCTGGAATGGACTGACACATCTGGGGGACTCTTGGAATGGTGGCACGACCCTGGAGTTCCTCTCGCCTTTCCTGTGGAGAGCGCCTCCTCTTGAGATGCGACGGGAACGCCGGGAATTCTTTCCCTACGAAACAGGGAAAGGATCCCTCATCTCGAGCTCGGAGGCGGAAACGGGGCTCCCCTGGATGTGTTCGGGACCCTCGTGCTTCCTCTCGAGTGGAGACGGGTGTGTCGGGAACTTCTTGAGTTGCAGAAAGGGTGTGAAGGACCCTTTGGAAGTTCCAGGGGTTAGATGTGATTAGCCTCGAGAAGCCTCAGCGGAAATGGGCCTCATCTCGCCTGGAGGGCAAAACCTCCTGGATTTTCTCGAGTTGCGGCAGGTGCTCTCGACTTACGACGGGGCCCTCAGGGACCCGCTCTGGTGGCCTCAGGAAAGGCCAGTCCCCATGCGAGTTCCTCGGGGGCCTTTCGGAATTCCTCTCCCGCTGATGCCGGGGCCTAAGACCTTGTGTGAACTCAGGGCCGGAACCTGAGGATTCCTCTCCAGTGCTGACATGGATCTTGGGGTACTTCTGGAGTCTCCCCAGGGAGTCAGTCCTCGTCTCGAATGCGGGCATGCACTTGCGCTTTCCTCCAGAGCGGTAGCAGCAGTGTCACGCAGTCCGCCCCGTGGATCAAAGCATCTATGGTTTTCCCTCGTGTCTTTCCCACGAGGCTTTCCCACGAGGCTTTCCCACAGGGCTGTCCCACGTGCACACGTGGTGGGAGTCGATCCTCGGCTTGAACGTCAAGGCAGTGCAGGAAAACAGGTTCCTCTGGAATGGACTGACACATCTGGGGACTCTTGGAATGGTGGCACGACCCTGGAGTTCCTCTCGCCTTTCCTGTGGAGCGCCTCCTCTTGAGATGCGACGGGAACGCGGGAATTCTTTCCCTACGAAACAGGAAAGGATCCCTCATCTCGAGCTCGGAGGCGGAAACGGGCTCCCTGGATGTGTTCGGGACCCTCGTGCTTCCTCTCGAGTGGAGACGGGTGTGTCGGGAACTTCTTGAGTTGCAGAAAGGGTGTGAAGGACCCTTTGGAAGTTCCAGGGGTTAGATGTGATTAGCCTCGAGAAGCCTCAGCGGAAATGGGCCTCATCTCGCCTGGAGGGCAAAACCTCCTGGATTTTCTCGAGTTGCGGCAGGTGCTCTCGACTTACGACGGGGCCCTCAGGGACCCGCTCTGGTGGCCTCAGGAAAGGCCAGTCCCCATGCGAGTTCCTCGGGGCCTTTCGGATTCCTCTCCCGCTGATGCCGGGCCTAAGACCTTGTGTGAACTCAGGGCCGGAACCTGAGGATTCCTCTCCAGTGCTGACATGGATCTTGGGGTACTTCTGGAGTCTCCCCAGGGAGTCAGTCCTCGTCTCGAATGCGGGCATGCACTTGCGCTTTCCTCCAGAGCGGTAGCAGCAGTGTCACGCAGTCCGCCCCGTGGATCAAAGCATCTATGGTTTTCCTCGTGTCTTTCCCACGAGGCTTTCCCACGAGGCTTTCCCACAGGGCTGTCCCACGTGCACACGTGGTGGGAGTCGATCCTCGGCTTGAACGTCAAGGCAGTGCAGGAAAACAGGTTCCTCTGGAATGGACTGACACATCTGGGGACTCTTGGAATGGTGGCACGACCCTGGAGTTCCTCTCGCCTTTCCTGTGGAGCGCCTCCTCTTGAGATGCGACGGGAACGCCGGAATTCTTTCCCTACGAAACAGGAAAGGATCCCTCATCTCGAGCTCGGAGGCGGAAACGGGGCTCCCCTGGATGTGTTCGGGACCCTCGTGCTTCCTCTCGAGTGGAGACGGGTGTGTCGGGAGCTTCTTGAGTTGCAGAAAGGGTGTGAAGGACCCTTTGGAAGTTCCAGGGTTAGATGTGATTAGCCTCGAGAAGCCTCAGCGGAAATGGGCCTCATCTCGCCTGGAGGGCAAAACCTCCTGGATTTTCTCGAGTTGCGGCAGGTGCTCTCGACTTACGACGGGGCCCTCAGGGACCCGCTCTGGTGGCCTCAGGAAAGGCCAGTCCCCATGCGAGTTCCTCGGGGCCTTTCGAATTCCTCTCCCGCTGATGCCGGGCCTAAGACCTTGTGTGAACTCAGGGCCGGAACCTGAGGATTCCTCTCCAGTGCTGACATGGATCTTGGGGTACTTCTGGAGTCTCCCCAGGGAGTCAGTCCTCGTCTCGAATGCGGGCATGCACTTGCGCTTTCCTCCAGAGCGGTAGCAGCAGTGTCACGCAGTCCGCCCCGTGGATCAAAGCATCTAGGGTTTCCCTCGTGTCTTTCCCACGAGGCTTTCCCAGGAGGCTTTCCCACAGGGCTGTCCCAAGTGCACACGTGGTGGGAGTCGATCCTCGGCTTGAACGTCAAGGCAGTGCAGGAAAACAGGTTCCTCTGGAATGGACTGACACATCTGGGGACTCTTGGAATGGTGGCACGACCCTGGAGTTCCTCTCGCCTTTCCTGTGGAGCGCCTCCTCTTGAGATGCGACGGGAACGCCGGGAATTCTTTCCCTACGAAACAGGAAAGGATCCCTCATCTCGAGCTCGGAGGCGGAAACGGGGCTCCCTGGATGTGTTCGGGACCCTCGTGCTTCCTCTCGAGTGGAGACGGGTGTGTCGGGAGCTTCTTGAGTTGCAGAAAGGGTGTGAAGGACCCTTTGGAAGTTCCAGGGGTTAGATGTGATTAGCCTCGAGAAGCCTCAGCGGAAATGGGCCTCATCTCGCCTGGAGGGCAAAACCTCCTGGATTTTCTCGAGTTGCGGCAGGTGCTCTCGACTTACGACGGGGCCCTCAGGGACCCGCTCTGGTGGCCTCAGGAAAGGCCAGTCCCCATGCGAGTTCCTCGGGGGCCTTTCGGAATTCCTCTCCCGCTGATGCCGGGGCCTAAGACCTTGTGTGAACTCAGGGCCGGAACCTGAGGATTCCTCTCCAGTGCTGACATGGATCTTGGGGTACTTCTGGAGTCTCCCCAGGGAGTCAGTCCTCGTCTCGAATGCGGGCATGCACTTGCGCTTTCCTCCAGAGCGGTAGCAGCAGTGTCACGCAGTCCGCCCCGTGGATCAAAGCATCTATGGTTTTCCCTCGAGTCTTTCCCACGAGGCTTTCCCACAGGGCTGTCCCACGTGCACACGTGGTGGGAGTCGATCCTCGGCTTGAACGTCAAGGCAGTGCAGGAAAACAGGTTCCTCTGGAATGGACTGACACATCTGGGGACTCTTGGAATGGTGGCACGACCCTGGAGTTCCTCTCGCCTTTCCTGTGGAGCGCCTCCTCTTGAGATGCGACGGGAACGCCGGGAATTCTTTCCCTACGAAACAGGAAAGGATCCCTCATCTCGAGCTCGGAGGCGGAAACGGGGCTCCCTGGATGTGTTCGGGACCCTCGTGCTTCCTCTCGAGTGGAGACGGGTGTGTCGGGAACTTCTTGAGTTGCAGAAAGGGTGTGAAGGACCCTTTGGAAGTTCCAGGGTTAGATGTGATTAGCCTCGAGAAGCCTCAGCGGAAATGGGCCTCATCTCGCCTGGAGGGCAAAACCTCCTGGATTTTCTCGAGTTGCGGCAGGTGCTCTCGACTTACGACGGGGCCCTCAGGGACCCGCTCTGGTGGCCTCAGGAAAGGCCAGTCCCCATGCGAGTTCCTCGGGGGCCTTTCGGAATTCCTCTCCCGCTGATGCCGGGCCTAAGACCTTGTGTGAACTCAGGGCCGGAACCTGAGGATTCCTCTCCAGTGCTGACATGGATCTTGGGGTACTTCTGGAGTCTCCCCAGGGAGTCAGTCCTCGTCTCGAATGCGGGCATGCACTTGCGCTTTCCTCCAGAGCGGTAGCAGCAGTGTCACGCAGTCCGCCCCGTGGATCAAAGCATCTATGGTTTTCCCTCGTGTCTTTCCCACGAGGCTTTCCCACAGGGCTGTCCCACGTGCACACGTGGTGGGAGTCGATCCTCGGCTTGAACGTCAAGGCAGTGCAGGGAAACAGGTTCCTCTGGAATGGACTGACACATCTGGGGACTCTTGGAATGGTGGCACGACCCTGGAGTTCCTCTCGCCTTTCCTGTGGAGCGCCTCCTCTTGAGATGCGACGGGAACGCCGGGAATTCTTTCCCTACGAAACAGGAAAGGATCCCTCATCTCGAGCTCGGAGGCGGAAACGGGGCTCCCCTGGATGTGTTCGGGACCCTCGTGCTTCCTCTCGAGTGGAGACGGGTGTGTCGGGAACTTCTTGAGTTGCAGAAAGGGTGTGAAGGACCCTTTGGAAGTTCCAGGGGTTAGATGTGATTAGCCTCGAGAAGCCTCAGCGGACATGGGCCTCATCTCGCCTGGAGGGCAAAACCTCCTGGATTTTCTCGAGTTGCGGCAGGTGCTCTCGACTTACGACGGGGCCCTCAGGGACCCGCTCTGGTGGCCTCAGGAAAGGCCAGTCCCCATGCGAGTTCCTCGGGGCCTTTCGGATTCCTCTCCCGCTGATGCCGGGGCCTAAGACCTTGTGTGAACTCAGGGCCGGAACCTGAGGATTCCTCTCCAGTGCTGACATGGATCTTGGGGTACTTCTGGAGTCTCCCCAGGGAGTCAGTCCTCGTCTCGAATGCGGGCATGCACTTGCGCTTTCCTCCAGAGCGGTAGCAGCAGTGTCACGCAGTCCGCCCCGTGGATCAAAGCATCTATGGTTTTCCCTCGTGTCTTTCCCACGAGGCTTTCCCACGAGGCTTTCCCACAGGGCTGTCCCACGTGCACACGTGGTGGGAGTCGATCCTCGGCTTGAACGTCAAGGCAGTGCAGGAAAACAGGTTCCTCTGGAATGGACTGACACATCTGGGGACTCTTGGAATGGTGGCACGACCCTGGAGTTCCTCTCGCCTTTCCTGTGGAGCGCCTCCTCTTGAGATGCGACGGGAACGCCGGGAATTCTTTCCCTACGAAACAGGAAAGGATCCCTCATCTCGAGCTCGGAGGCGGAAACGGGGCTCCCTGGATGTGTTCGGGACCCTCGTGCTTCCTCTCGAGTGGAGACGGGTGTGTCGGGAACTTCTTGAGTTGCAGAAAGGGTGTGAAGGACCCTTTGGAAGTTCCAGGGTTAGATGTGATTAGCCTCGAGAAGCCTCAGCGGAAATGGGCCTCATCTCGCCTGGAGGGCAAAACCTCCTGGATTTTCTCGAGTTGCGGCAGGTGCTCTCGACTTACGACGGGGCCCTCAGGGACCCGCTCTGGTGGCCTCAGGAAAGGCCAGTCCCCATGCGAGTTCCTCGGGGCCTTTCGAATTCCTCTCCCGCTGATGCCGGGGCCTAAGACCTTGTGTGAACTCAGGGCCGGAACCTGAGGATTCCTCTCCAGTGCTGACATGGATCTTGGGGTACTTCTGGAGTCTCCCCAGGGAGTCAGTCCTCGTCTCGAATGCGGGCATGCACTTGCGCTTTCCTCCAGAGCGGTAGCAGCAGTGTCACGCAGTCCGCCCCGTGGATCAAAGCATCTATGGTTTTCCCTCGTGTCTTTCCCACGAGGCTTTCCCACAGGGCTGTCCCACGTGCACACGTGGTGGGAGTCGATCCTCGGCTTGAACGTCAAGGCAGTGCAGGGAAAACAGGTTCCTCTGGAATGGACTGACACATCTGGGGACTCTTGGAATGGTGGCACGACCCTGGAGTTCCTCTCGCCTTTCCTGTGGAGAGCGCCTCCTCTTGAGATGCGACGGGAACGCCGGGAATTCTTTCCCTACGAAACAGGGAAAGGATCCCTCATCTCGAGCTCGGAGGCGGAAACGGGGCTCCCCTGGATGTGTTCGGGACCCTCGTGCTTCCTCTCGAGTGGAGACGGGTGTGTCGGGAACTTCTTGAGTTGCAGAAAGGGTGTGAAGGACCCTTTGGAAGTTCCAGGGTTAGATGTGATTAGCCTCGAGAAGCCTCAGCGGAAATGGGCCTCATCTCGCCTGGAGGGCAAAACCTCCTGGATTTTCTCGAGTTGCGGCAGGTGCTCTCGACTTACGACGGGGCCCTCAGGGACCCGCTCTGGTGGCCTCAGGAAAGGCCAGTCCCCATGCGAGTTCCTCGGGGCCTTTCGGAATTCCTCTCCCGCTGATGCCGGGGCCTAAGACCTTGTGTGAACTCAGGGCCGGAACCTGAGGATTCCTCTCCAGTGCTGACATGGATCTTGGGGTACTTCTGGAGTCTCCCCAGGGAGTCAGTCCTCGTCTCGAATGCGGGCATGCACTTGCGCTTTCCTCCAGAGCGGTAGCAGCAGTGTCACGCAGTCCGCCCCGTGGATCAAAGCATCTATGGTTTTCCCTCGTGTCTTTCCCACGAGGCTTTCCCACGAGGCTTTCCCACAGGGCTGTCCCACGTGCACACGTGGTGGGAGTCGATCCTCGGCTTGAACGTCAAGGCAGTGCAGGAAAACAGGTTCCTCTGGAATGGACTGACACATCTGGGGACTCTTGGAATGGTGGCACGACCCTGGAGTTCCTCTCGCCTTTCCTGTGGAGCGCCTCCTCTTGAGATGCGACGGGAACGCCGGGAATTCTTTCCCTACGAAACAGGGAAAGGATCCCTCATCTCGAGCTCGGAGGCGGAAACGGGGCTCCCCTGGATGTGTTCGGGACCCTCGTGCTTCCTCTCGAGTGGAGACGGGTGTGTCGGGAACTTCTTGAGTTGCAGAAAGGGTGTGAAGGACCCTTTGGAAGTTCCAGGGTTAGATGTGATTAGCCTCGAGAAGCCTCAGCGGAAATGGGCCTCATCTCGCCTGGAGGGCAAAACCTCCTGGATTTTCTCGAGTTGCGGCAGGTGCTCTCGACTTACGACGGGGCCCTCAGGGACCCGCTCTGGTGGCCTCAGGAAAGGCCAGTCCCCATGCGAGTTCCTCGGGGCCTTTCGATTCCTCTCCCGCTGATGCCGGGCCTAAGACCTTGTGTGAACTCAGGGCCGGAACCTGAGGATTCCTCTCCAGTGCTGACATGGATCTTGGGGTACTTCTGGAGTCTCCCCAGGGAGTCAGTCCTCGTCTCGAATGCGGGCATGCACTTGCGCTTTCCTCCAGAGCGGTAGCAGCAGTGTCACGCAGTCCGCCCCGTGGATCAAAGCATCTATGGTTTCCCTCGTGTCTTTCCCACGAGGCTTTCCCACGAGGCTTTCCCACAGGGCTGTCCCACGTGCACACGTGGTGGGAGTCGATCCTCGGCTTGAACGTCAAGGCAGTGCAGGAAAACAGGTTCCTCTGGAATGGACTGACACATCTGGGGACTCTTGGAATGGTGGCACGACCCTGGAGTTCCTCTCGCCTTTCCTGTGGAGCGCCTCCTCTTGAGATGCGACGGGAACGCCGGGAATTCTTTCCCTACGAAACAGGGAAAGGATCCCTCATCTCGAGCTCGGAGGCGGAAACGGGGCTCCCTGGATGTGTTCGGGACCCTCGTGCTTCCTCTCGAGTGGAGACGGGTGTGTCGGGAACTTCTTGAGTTGCAGAAAGGGTGTGAAGGACCCTTTGGAAGTTCCAGGGTTAGATGTGATTAGCCTCGAGAAGCCTCAGCGGAAATGGGCCTCATCTCGCCTGGAGGGCAAAACCTCCTGGATTTTCTCGAGTTGCGGCAGGTGCTCTCGACTTACGACGGGGCCCTCAGGGACCCGCTCTGGTGGCCTCAGGAAAGGCCAGTCCCCATGCGAGTTCCTCGGGGCCTTTCGGAATTCCTCTCCCGCTGATGCCGGGGCCTAAGACCTTGTGTGAACTCAGGGCCGGAACCTGAGGATTCCTCTCCAGTGCTGACATGGATCTTGGGGTACTTCTGGAGTCTCCCCAGGGAGTCAGTCCTCGTCTCGAATGCGGGCATGCACTTGCGCTTTCCTCCAGAGCGGTAGCAGCAGTGTCACGCAGTCCGCCCCGTGGATCAAAGCATCTATGGTTTTCCCTCGTGTCTTTCCCACGAGGCTTTCCCACGAGGCTTTCCCACAGGGCTGTCCCACGTGCACACGTGGTGGGAGTCGATCCTCGGCTTGAACGTCAAGGCAGTGCAGGAAAACAGGTTCCTCTGGAATGGACTGACACATCTGGGGACTCTTGGAATGGTGGCACGACCCTGGAGTTCCTCTCGCCTTTCCTGTGGAGCGCCTCCTCTTGAGATGCGACGGGAACGCCGGGAATTCTTTCCCTACGAAACAGGAAAGGATCCCTCATCTCGAGCTCGGAGGCGGAAACGGGCTCCCTGGATGTGTTCGGGACCCTCGTGCTTCCTCTCGAGTGGAGACGGGTGTGTCGGGAACTTCTTGAGTTGCAGAAAGGGTGTGAAGGACCCTTTGGAAGTTCCAGGGTTAGATGTGATTAGCCTCGAGAAGCCTCAGCGGAAATGGGCCTCATCTCGCCTGGAGGGCAAAACCTCCTGGATTTTCTCGAGTTGCGGCAGGTGCTCTCGACTTACGACGGGGCCCTCAGGGACCCGCTCTGGTGGCCTCAGGAAAGGCCAGTCCCCATGCGAGTTCCTCGGGGCCTTTCGGATTCCTCTCCCGCTGATGCCGGGGCCTAAGACCTTGTGTGAACTCAGGGCCGGAACCTGAGGATTCCTCTCCAGTGCTGACATGGATCTTGGGGTACTTCTGGAGTCTCCCCAGGGAGTCAGTCCTCGTCTCGAATGCGGGCATGCACTTGCGCTTTCCTCCAGAGCGGTAGCAGCAGTGTCACGCAGTCCGCCCCGTGGATCAAAGCATCTATGGTTTTCCCTCGTGTCTTTCCCACGAGGCTTTCCCACGAGGCTTTCCCACAGGGCTGTCCCACGTGCACACGTGGTGGGAGTCGATCCTCGGCTTGAACGTCAAGGCAGTGCAGGAAAACAGGTTCCTCTGGAATGGACTGACACATCTGGGGACTCTTGGAATGGTGGCACGACCCTGGAGTTCCTCTCGCCTTTCCTGTGGAGAGCGCCTCCTCTTGAGATGCGACGGGAACGCCGGGAATTCTTTCCCTACGAAACAGGGAAAGGATCCCTCATCTCGAGCTCGGAGGCGGAAACGGGGCTCCCCTGGATGTGTTCGGGACCCTCGTGCTTCCTCTCGAGTGGAGACGGGTGTGTCGGGAACTTCTTGAGTTGCAGAAAGGGTGTGAAGGACCCTTTGGAAGTTCCAGGGTTAGATGTGATTAGCCTCGAGAAGCCTCAGCGGAAATGGGCCTCATCTCGCCTGGAGGGCAAAACCTCCTGGATTTTCTCGAGTTGCGGCAGGTGCTCTCGACTTACGACGGGGCCCTCAGGGACCCGCTCTGGTGGCCTCAGGAAAGGCCAGTCCCCATGCGAGTTCCTCGGGGCCTTTCGGATTCCTCTCCCGCTGATGCCGGGGCCTAAGACCTTGTGTGAACTCAGGGCCGGAACCTGAGGATTCCTCTCCAGTGCTGACATGGATCTTGGGGTACTTCTGGAGTCTCCCCAGGGAGTCAGTCCTCGTCTCGAATGCGGGCATGCACTTGCGCTTTCCTCCAGAGCGGTAGCAGCAGTGTCACGCAGTCCGCCCCGTGGATCAAAGCATCTATGGTTTTCCCTCGTGTCTTTCCCACGAGGCTTTCCCACGAGGCTTTCCCACAGGGCTGTCCCACGTGCACACGTGGTGGGAGTCGATCCTCGGCTTGAACGTCAAGGCAGTGCAGGAAAACAGGTTCCTCTGGAATGGACTGACACATCTGGGGACTCTTGGAATGGTGGCACGACCCTGGAGTTCCTCTCGCCTTTCCTGTGGAGCGCCTCCTCTTGAGATGCGACGGGAACGCCGGGAATTCTTTCCCTACGAAACAGGGAAAGGATCCCTCATCTCGAGCTCGGAGGCGGAAACGGGGCTCCCTGGATGTGTTCGGGACCCTCGTGCTTCCTCTCGAGTGGAGACGGGTGTGTCGGGAACTTCTTGAGTTGCAGAAAGGGTGTGAAGGACCCTTTGGAAGTTCCAGGGTTAGATGTGATTAGCCTCGAGAAGCCTCAGCGGAAATGGGCCTCATCTCGCCTGGAGGGCAAAACCTCCTGGATTTTCTCGAGTTGCGGCAGGTGCTCTCGACTTACGACGGGGCCCTCAGGGACCCGCTCTGGTGGCCTCAGGAAAGGCCAGTCCCCATGCGAGTTCCTCGGGGCCTTTCGGAATTCCTCTCCCGCTGATGCCGGGGCCTAAGACCTTGTGTGAACTCAGGGCCGGAACCTGAGGATTCCTCTCCAGTGCTGACATGGATCTTGGGGTACTTCTGGAGTCTCCCCAGGGAGTCAGTCCTCGTCTCGAATGCGGGCATGCACTTGCGCTTTCCTCCAGAGCGGTAGCAGCAGTGTCACGCAGTCCGCCCCGTGGATCAAAGCATCTATGGTTTTCCCTCGTGTCTTTCCCACGAGGCTTTCCCACGAGGCTTTCCCACAGGGCTGTCCCACGTGCACACGTGGTGGGAGTCGATCCTCGGCTTGAACGTCAAGGCAGTGCAGGAAAACAGGTTCCTCTGGAATGGACTGACACATCTGGGGACTCTTGGAATGGTGGCACGACCCTGGAGTTCCTCTCGCCTTTCCTGTGGAGAGCGCCTCCTCTTGAGATGCGACGGGAACGCCGGGAATTCTTTCCCTACGAAACAGGGAAAGGATCCCTCATCTCGAGCTCGGAGGCGGAAACGGGCTCCCTGGATGTGTTCGGGACCCTCGTGCTTCCTCTCGAGTGGAGACGGGTGTGTCGGGAACTTCTTGAGTTGCAGAAAGGGTGTGAAGGACCCTTTGGAAGTTCCAGGTGTTAGATGTGATTAGCCTCGAGAAGCCTCAGCGGAAATGGGCCTCATCTCGCCTGGAGGGCAAAACCTCCTGGATTGTCTCGAGTTGCGGCAGGTGCTCTCGACTTACGACGGGGCCCTCAGGGACCCGCTCTGGTGGCCTCAGGAAAGGCCAGTCCCCATGCGAGTTCCTCGGGGGCCTTTCGGAATTCCTCTCCCGCTGATGCCGGGGCCTAAGACCTTGTGTGAACTCAGGGCCAGAACCTGAGGATTCCTCTCCAGTGCTGACATGGATCTTGGGGTACTTCTGGAGTCTCCCCAGGGAGTCAGTCCTCGTCTCGAATGCGGGCATGCACTTGCGCTTTCCTCCAGAGCGGTAGCAGCAGTGTCACGCAGTCCGCCCCGTGGATCAAAGCATCTATGGTTTTCCCTCGTGTCTTTCCCACGAGGCTTTCCCACAGGGCTGTCCCACGTGCACACGTGGTGGGAGTCGATCCTCGGCTTGAACGTCAAGGCAGTGCAGGAAAACAGGTTCCTCTGGAATGGACTGACACATCTGGGGGACTCTTGGAATGGTGGCACGACCCTGGAGTTCCTCTCGCCTTTCCTGTGGAGAGCGCCTCCTCTTGAGATGCGACGGGAACGCCGGGAATTCTTTCCCTACGAAACAGGGAAAGGATCCCTCATCTCGAGCTCGGAGGCGGAAACGGGGCTCCCCTGGATGTGTTCGGGACCCTCGTGCTTCCTCTCGAGTGGAGACGGGTGTGTCGGGAACTTCTTGAGTTGCAGAAAGGGTGTGAAGGACCCTTTGGAAGTTCCAGGGTTAGATGTGATTAGCCTCGAGAAGCCTCAGCGGAAATGGGCCTCATCTCGCCTGGAGGGCAAAACCTCCTGGATTTTCTCGAGTTGCGGCAGGTGCTCTCGACTTACGACGGGGCCCTCAGGGACCCGCTCTGGTGGCCTCAGGAAAGGCCAGTCCCCATGCGAGTTCCTCGGGGCCTTTCGGAATTCCTCTCCCGCTGATGCCGGGCCTAAGACCTTGTGTGAACTCAGGGCCGGAACCTGAGGATTCCTCTCCAGTGCTGACATGGATCTTGGGGTACTTCTGGAGTCTCCCCAGGGAGTCAGTCCTCGTCTCGAATGCGGGCATGCACTTGCGCTTTCCTCCAGAGCGGTAGCAGCAGTGTCACGCAGTCCGCCCCGTGGATCAAAGCATCTATGGTTTTCCCTCGTGTCTTTCCCACGAGGCTTTCCCACGAGGCTTTCCCACAGGGCTGTCCCACGTGCACACGTGGTGGGAGTCGATCCTCGGCTTGAACGTCAAGGCAGTGCAGGGAAAACAGGTTCCTCTGGAATGGACTGACACATCTGGGGACTCTTGGAATGGTGGCACGACCCTGGAGTTCCTCTCGCCTTTCCTGTGGAGAGCGCCTCCTCTTGAGATGCGACGGGAACGCCGGGAATTCTTTCCCTACGAAACAGGGAAAGGATCCCTCATCTCGAGCTCGGAGGCGGAAACGGGGCTCCCCTGGATGTGTTCGGGACCCTCGTGCTTCCTCTCGAGTGGAGACGGGTGTGTCGGGAACTTCTTGAGTTGCAGAAAGGGTGTGAAGGACCCTTTGGAAGTTCCAGGGTTAGATGTGATTAGCCTCGAGAAGCCTCAGCGGAAATGGGCCTCATCTCGCCTGGAGGGCAAAACCTCCTGGATTTTCTCGAGTTGCGGCAGGTGCTCTCGACTTACGACGGGGCCCTCAGGGACCCGCTCTGGTGGCCTCAGGAAAGGCCAGTCCCCATGCGAGTTCCTCGGGGCCTTTCGGAATTCCTCTCCCGCTGATGCCGGGCCTAAGACCTTGTGTGAACTCAGGGCCGGAACCTGAGGATTCCTCTCCAGTGCTGACATGGATCTTGGGGTACTTCTGGAGTCTCCCCAGGGAGTCAGTCCTCGTCTCGAATGCGGGCATGCACTTGCGCTTTCCTCCAGAGCGGTAGCAGCAGTGTCACGCAGTCCGCCCCGTGGATCAAAGCATCTATGGTTTTCCCTCGTGTCTTTCCCACGAGGCTTTCCCACGAGGCTTTCCCACAGGGCTGTCCCACGTGCACACGTGGTGGGAGTCGATCCTCGGCTTGAACGTCAAGGCAGTGCAGGGAAAACAGGTTCCTCTGGAATGGACTGACACATCTGGGGACTCTTGGAATGGTGGCACGACCCTGGAGTTCCTCTCGCCTTTCCTGTGGAGAGCGCCTCCTCTTGAGATGCGACGGGAACGCCGGGAATTCTTTCCCTACGAAACAGGGAAAGGATCCCTCATCTCGAGCTCGGAGGCGGAAACGGGGCTCCCCTGGATGTGTTCGGGACCCTCGTGCTTCCTCTCGAGTGGAGACGGGTGTGTCGGGAACTTCTTGAGTTGCAGAAAGGGTGTGAAGGACCCTTTGGAAGTTCCAGGGTTAGATGTGATTAGCCTCGAGAAGCCTCAGCGGAAATGGGCCTCATCTCGCCTGGAGGGCAAAACCTCCTGGATTTTCTCGAGTTGCGGCAGGTGCTCTCGACTTACGACGGGGCCCTCAGGGACCCGCTCTGGTGGCCTCAGGAAAGGCCAGTCCCCATGCGAGTTCCTCGGGGCCTTTCGGATTCCTCTCCCGCTGATGCCGGGGCCTAAGACCTTGTGTGAACTCAGGGCCGGAACCTGAGGATTCCTCTCCAGTGCTGACATGGATCTTGGGGTACTTCTGGAGTCTCCCCAGGGAGTCAGTCCTCGTCTCGAATGCGGGCATGCACTTGCGCTTTCCTCCAGAGCGGTAGCAGCAGTGTCACGCAGTCCGCCCCGTGGATCAAAGCATCTATGGTTTTCCCTCGTGTCTTTCCCACGAGGCTTTCCCACGAGGCTTTCCCACAGGGCTGTCCCACGTGCACACGTGGTGGGAGTCGATCCTCGGCTTGAACGTCAAGGCAGTGCAGGAAAACAGGTTCCTCTGGAATGGACTGACACATCTGGGGACTCTTGGAATGGTGGCACGACCCTGGAGTTCCTCTCGCCTTTCCTGTGGAGAGCGCCTCCTCTTGAGATGCGACGGGAACGCCGGGAATTCTTTCCCTACGAAACAGGGAAAGGATCCCTCATCTCGAGCTCGGAGGCGGAAACGGGGCTCCCCTGGATGTGTTCGGGACCCTCGTGCTTCCTCTCGAGTGGAGACGGGTGTGTCGGGAACTTCTTGAGTTGCAGAAAGGGTGTGAAGGACCCTTTGGAAGTTCCAGGGTTAGATGTGATTAGCCTCGAGAAGCCTCAGCGGAAATGGGCCTCATCTCGCCTGGAGGGCAAAACCTCCTGGATTTTCTCGAGTTGCGGCAGGTGCTCTCGACTTACGACGGGGCCCTCAGGGACCCGCTCTGGTGGCCTCAGGAAAGGCCAGTCCCCATGCGAGTTCCTCGGGGCCTTTCGGAATTCCTCTCCCGCTGATGCCGGGGCCTAAGACCTTGTGTGAACTCAGGGCCGGAACCTGAGGATTCCTCTCCAGTGCTGACATGGATCTTGGGGTACTTCTGGAGTCTCCCCAGGGAGTCAGTCCTCGTCTCGAATGCGGGCATGCACTTGCGCTTTCCTCCAGAGCGGTAGCAGCAGTGTCACGCAGTCCGCCCCGTGGATCAAAGCATCTATGGTTTTCCCTCGTGTCTTTCCCACGAGGCTTTCCCACGAGGCTTTCCCACAGGGCTGTCCCACGTGCACACGTGGTGGGAGTCGATCCTCGGCTTGAACGTCAAGGCAGTGCAGGGAAAACAGGTTCCTCTGGAATGGACTGACACATCTGGGGACTCTTGGAATGGTGGCACGACCCTGGAGTTCCTCTCGCCTTTCCTGTGGAGAGCGCCTCCTCTTGAGATGCGACGGGAACGCCGGGAATTCTTTCCCTACGAAACAGGGAAAGGATCCCTCATCTCGAGCTCGGAGGCGGAAACGGGGCTCCCCTGGATGTGTTCGGGACCCTCGTGCTTCCTCTCGAGTGGAGACGGGTGTGTCGGGAACTTCTTGAGTTGCAGAAAGGGTGTGAAGGACCCTTTGGAAGTTCCAGGGTTAGATGTGATTAGCCTCGAGAAGCCTCAGCGGAAATGGGCCTCATCTCGCCTGGAGGGCAAAACCTCCTGGATTTTCTCGAGTTGCGGCAGGTGCTCTCGACTTACGACGGGGCCCTCAGGGACCCGCTCTGGTGGCCTCAGGAAAGGCCAGTCCCCATGCGAGTTCCTCGGGGCCTTTCGGAATTCCTCTCCCGCTGATGCCGGGGCCTAAGACCTTGTGTGAACTCAGGGCCGGAACCTGAGGATTCCTCTCCAGTGCTGACATGGATCTTGGGGTACTTCTGGAGTCTCCCCAGGGAGTCAGTCCTCGTCTCGAATGCGGGCATGCACTTGCGCTTTCCTCCAGAGCGGTAGCAGCAGTGTCACGCAGTCCGCCCCGTGGATCAAAGCATCTATGGTTTTCCCTCGTGTCTTTCCCACGAGGCTTTCCCACGAGGCTTTCCCACAGGGCTGTCCCACGTGCACACGTGGTGGGAGTCGATCCTCGGCTTGAACGTCAAGGCAGTGCAGGGAAAACAGGTTCCTCTGGAATGGACTGACACATCTGGGGACTCTTGGAATGGTGGCACGACCCTGGAGTTCCTCTCGCCTTTCCTGTGGAGAGCGCCTCCTCTTGAGATGCGACGGGAACGCCGGGAATTCTTTCCCTACGAAACAGGGAAAGGATCCCTCATCTCGAGCTCGGAGGCGGAAACGGGGCTCCCCTGGATGTGTTCGGGACCCTCGTGCTTCCTCTCGAGTGGAGACGGGTGTGTCGGGAACTTCTTGAGTTGCAGAAAGGGTGTGAAGGACCCTTTGGAAGTTCCAGGGTTAGATGTGATTAGCCTCGAGAAGCCTCAGCGGAAATGGGCCTCATCTCGCCTGGAGGGCAAAACCTCCTGGATTTTCTCGAGTTGCGGCAGGTGCTCTCGACTTACGACGGGGCCCTCAGGGACCCGCTCTGGTGGCCTCAGGAAAGGCCAGTCCCCATGCGAGTTCCTCGGGGCCTTTCGGAATTCCTCTCCCGCTGATGCCGGGGCCTAAGACCTTGTGTGAACTCAGGGCCGGAACCTGAGGATTCCTCTCCAGTGCTGACATGGATCTTGGGGTACTTCTGGAGTCTCCCCAGGGAGTCAGTCCTCGTCTCGAATGCGGGCATGCACTTGCGCTTTCCTCCAGAGCGGTAGCAGCAGTGTCACGCAGTCCGCCCCGTGGATCAAAGCATCTATGGTTTTCCCCCCTGTCTTTCCCACGAGGCTTTCCCACGAGGCTTTCCCACAGGGCTGTCCCACGTGCACACGTGGTGGGAGTCGATCCTCGGCTTGAACGTCAAGGCAGTGCAGGAAAACAGGTTCCTCTGGAATGGACTGACACATCTGGGGACTCTTGGAATGGTGGCACGACCCTGGAGTTCCTCTCGCCTTTCCTGTGGAGAGCGCCTCCTCTTGAGATGCGACGGGAACGCCGGGAATTCTTTCCCTACGAAACAGGGAAAGGATCCCTCATCTCGAGCTCGGAGGCGGAAACGGGGCTCCCCTGGATGTGTTCGGGACCCTCGTGCTTCCTCTCGAGTGGAGACGGGTGTGTCGGGAACTTCTTGAGTTGCAGAAAGGGTGTGAAGGACCCTTTGGAAGTTCCAGGGTTAGATGTGATTAGCCTCGAGAAGCCTCAGCGGAAATGGGCCTCATCTCGCCTGGAGGGCAAAACCTCCTGGATTTTCTCGAGTTGCGGCAGGTGCTCTCGACTTACGACGGGGCCCTCAGGGACCCGCTCTGGTGGCCTCAGGAAAGGCCAGTCCCCATGCGAGTTCCTCGGGGCCTTTCGGAATTCCTCTCCCGCTGATGCCGGGGCCTAAGACCTTGTGTGAACTCAGGGCCGGAACCTGAGGATTCCTCTCCAGTGCTGACATGGATCTTGGGGTACTTCTGGAGTCTCCCCAGGGAGTCAGTCCTCGTCTCGAATGCGGGCATGCACTTGCGCTTTCCTCCAGAGCGGTAGCAGCAGTGTCACGCAGTCCGCCCCGTGGATCAAAGCATCTATGGTTTTCCCTCGTGTCTTTCCCACGAGGCTTTCCCACGAGGCTTTCCCACAGGGCTGTCCCACGTGCACACGTGGTGGGAGTCGATCCTCGGCTTGAACGTCAAGGCAGTGCAGGAAAACAGGTTCCTCTGGAATGGACTGACACATCTGGGGACTCTTGGAATGGTGGCACGACCCTGGAGTTCCTCTCGCCTTTCCTGTGGAGAGCGCCTCCTCTTGAGATGCGACGGGAACGCCGGGAATTCTTTCCCTACGAAACAGGGAAAGGATCCCTCATCTCGAGCTCGGAGGCGGAAACGGGGCTCCCCTGGATGTGTTCGGGACCCTCGTGCTTCCTCTCGAGTGGAGACGGGTGTGTCGGGAACTTCTTGAGTTGCAGAAAGGGTGTGAAGGACCCTTTGGAAGTTCCAGGGTTAGATGTGATTAGCCTCGAGAAGCCTCAGCGGAAATGGGCCTCATCTCGCCTGGAGGGCAAAACCTCCTGGATTTTCTCGAGTTGCGGCAGGTGCTCTCGACTTACGACGGGGCCCTCAGGGACCCGCTCTGGTGGCCTCAGGAAAGGCCAGTCCCCATGCGAGTTCCTCGGGGCCTTTCGGAATTCCTCTCCCGCTGATGCCGGGGCCTAAGACCTTGTGTGAACTCAGGGCCGGAACCTGAGGATTCCTCTCCAGTGCTGACATGGATCTTGGGGTACTTCTGGAGTCTCCCCAGGGAGTCAGTCCTCGTCTCGAATGCGGGCATGCACTTGCGCTTTCCTCCAGAGCGGTAGCAGCAGTGTCACGCAGTCCGCCCCGTGGATCAAAGCATCTATGGTTTCCCTCGTGTCTTTCCCACGAGGCTTTCCCACGAGGCTTTCCCACAGGGCTGTCCCACGTGCACACGTGGTGGGAGTCGATCCTCGGCTTGAACGTCAAGGCAGTGCAGGAAAACAGGTTCCTCTGGAATGGACTGACACATCTGGGGACTCTTGGAATGGTGGCACGACCCTGGAGTTCCTCTCGCCTTTCCTGTGGAGAGCGCCTCCTCTTGAGATGCGACGGGAACGCCGGGAATTCTTTCCCTACGAAACAGGGAAAGGATCCCTCATCTCGAGCTCGGAGGCGGAAACGGGGCTCCCTGGATGTGTTCGGGACCCTCGTGCTTCCTCTCGAGTGGAGACGGGTGTGTCGGGAACTTCTTGAGTTGCAGAAAGGGTGTGAAGGACCCTTTGGAAGTTCCAGGGTTAGATGTGATTAGCCTCGAGAAGCCTCAGCGGAAATGGGCCTCATCTCGCCTGGAGGGCAAAACCTCCTGGATTTTCTCGAGTTGCGGCAGGTGCTCTCGACTTACGACGGGGCCCTCAGGGACCCGCTCTGGTGGCCTCAGGAAAGGCCAGTCCCCATGCGAGTTCCTCGGGGCCTTTCGGAATTCCTCTCCCGCTGATGCCGGGCCTAAGACCTTGTGTGAACTCAGGGCCGGAACCTGAGGATTCCTCTCCAGTGCTGACATGGATCTTGGGGTACTTCTGGAGTCTCCCCAGGGAGTCAGTCCTCGTCTCGAATGCGGGCATGCACTTGCGCTTTCCTCCAGAGCGGTAGCAGCAGTGTCACGCAGTCCGCCCCGTGGATCAAAGCATCTATGGTTTTCCCTCGTGTCTTTCCCACGAGGCTTTCCCACGAGGCTTTCCCACAGGGCTGTCCCACGTGCACACGTGGTGGGAGTCGATCCTCGGCTTGAACGTCAAGGCAGTGCAGGGAAAACAGGTTCCTCTGGAATGGACTGACACATCTGGGGACTCTTGGAATGGTGGCACGACCCTGGAGTTCCTCTCGCCTTTCCTGTGGAGAGCGCCTCCTCTTGAGATGCGACGGGAACGCCGGGAATTCTTTCCCTACGAAACAGGGAAAGGATCCCTCATCTCGAGCTCGGAGGCGGAAACGGGGCTCCCCTGGATGTGTTCGGGACCCTCGTGCTTCCTCTCGAGTGGAGACGGGTGTGTCGGGAACTTCTTGAGTTGCAGAAAGGGTGTGAAGGACCCTTTGGAAGTTCCAGGGTTAGATGTGATTAGCCTCGAGAAGCCTCAGCGGAAATGGGCCTCATCTCGCCTGGAGGGCAAAACCTCCTGGATTTTCTCGAGTTGCGGCAGGTGCTCTCGACTTACGACGGGGCCCTCAGGGACCCGCTCTGGTGGCCTCAGGAAAGGCCAGTCCCCATGCGAGTTCCTCGGGGCCTTTCGGAATTCCTCTCCCGCTGATGCCGGGGCCTAAGACCTTGTGTGAACTCAGGGCCGGAACCTGAGGATTCCTCTCCAGTGCTGACATGGATCTTGGGGTACTTCTGGAGTCTCCCCAGGGAGTCAGTCCTCGTCTCGAATGCGGGCATGCACTTGCGCTTTCCTCCAGAGCGGTAGCAGCAGTGTCACGCAGTCCGCCCCGTGGATCAAAGCATCTATGGTTTTCCCTCGTGTCTTTCCCACGAGGCTTTCCCACGAGGCTTTCCCACAGGGCTGTCCCACGTGCACACGTGGTGGGAGTCGATCCTCGGCTTGAACGTCAAGGCAGTGCAGGGAAAACAGGTTCCTCTGGAATGGACTGACACATCTGGGGACTCTTGGAATGGTGGCACGACCCTGGAGTTCCTCTCGCCTTTCCTGTGGAGAGCGCCTCCTCTTGAGATGCGACGGGAACGCCGGGAATTCTTTCCCTACGAAACAGGGAAAGGATCCCTCATCTCGAGCTCGGAGGCGGAAACGGGGCTCCCCTGGATGTGTTCGGGACCCTCGTGCTTCCTCTCGAGTGGAGACGGGTGTGTCGGGAACTTCTTGAGTTGCAGAAAGGGTGTGAAGGACCCTTTGGAAGTTCCAGGGTTAGATGTGATTAGCCTCGAGAAGCCTCAGCGGAAATGGGCCTCATCTCGCCTGGAGGGCAAAACCTCCTGGATTTTCTCGAGTTGCGGCAGGTGCTCTCGACTTACGACGGGGCCCTCAGGGACCCGCTCTGGTGGCCTCAGGAAAGGCCAGTCCCCATGCGAGTTCCTCGGGGCCTTTCGGATTCCTCTCCCGCTGATGCCGGGCCTAAGACCTTGTGTGAACTCAGGGCCGGAACCTGAGGATTCCTCTCCAGTGCTGACATGGATCTTGGGGTACTTCTGGAGTCTCCCCAGGGAGTCAGTCCTCGTCTCGAATGCGGGCATGCACTTGCGCTTTCCTCCAGAGCGGTAGCAGCAGTGTCACGCAGTCCGCCCCGTGGATCAAAGCATCTATGGTTTTCCCTCGTGTCTTTCCCACGAGGCTTTCCCACGAGGCTTTCCCACAGGGCTGTCCCACGTGCACACGTGGTGGGAGTCGATCCTCGGCTTGAACGTCAAGGCAGTGCAGGGAAAACAGGTTCCTCTGGAATGGACTGACACATCTGGGGACTCTTGGAATGGTGGCACGACCCTGGAGTTCCTCTCGCCTTTCCTGTGGAGAGCGCCTCCTCTTGAGATGCGACGGGAACGCCGGGAATTCTTTCCCTACGAAACAGGGAAAGGATCCCTCATCTCGAGCTCGGAGGCGGAAACGGGGCTCCCCTGGATGTGTTCGGGACCCTCGTGCTTCCTCTCGAGTGGAGACGGGTGTGTCGGGAACTTCTTGAGTTGCAGAAAGGGTGTGAAGGACCCTTTGGAAGTTCCAGGGTTAGATGTGATTAGCCTCGAGAAGCCTCAGCGGAAATGGGCCTCATCTCGCCTGGAGGGCAAAACCTCCTGGATTTTCTCGAGTTGCGGCAGGTGCTCTCGACTTACGACGGGGCCCTCAGGGACCCGCTCTGGTGGCCTCAGGAAAGGCCAGTCCCCATGCGAGTTCCTCGGGGCCTTTCGGAATTCCTCTCCCGCTGATGCCGGGGCCTAAGACCTTGTGTGAACTCAGGGCCGGAACCTGAGGATTCCTCTCCAGTGCTGACATGGATCTTGGGGTACTTCTGGAGTCTCCCCAGGGAGTCAGTCCTCGTCTCGAATGCGGGCATGCACTTGCGCTTTCCTCCAGAGCGGTAGCAGCAGTGTCACGCAGTCCGCCCCGTGGATCAAAGCATCTATGGTTTTCCCTCGTGTCTTTCCCACGAGGCTTTCCCACGAGGCTTTCCCACAGGGCTGTCCCACGTGCACACGTGGTGGGAGTCGATCCTCGGCTTGAACGTCAAGGCAGTGCAGGAAAACAGGTTCCTCTGGAATGGACTGACACATCTGGGGACTCTTGGAATGGTGGCACGACCCTGGAGTTCCTCTCGCCTTTCCTGTGGAGCGCCTCCTCTTGAGATGCGACGGGAACGCCGGGAATTCTTTCCCTACGAAACAGGGAAAGGATCCCTCATCTCGAGCTCGGAGGCGGAAACGGGGCTCCCCTGGATGTGTTCGGGACCCTCGTGCTTCCTCTCGAGTGGAGACGGGTGTGTCGGGAACTTCTTGAGTTGCAGAAAGGGTGTGAAGGACCCTTTGGAAGTTCCAGGGTTAGATGTGATTAGCCTCGAGAAGCCTCAGCGGAAATGGGCCTCATCTCGCCTGGAGGGCAAAACCTCCTGGATTTTCTCGAGTTGCGGCAGGTGCTCTCGACTTACGACGGGGCCCTCAGGGACCCGCTCTGGTGGCCTCAGGAAAGGCCAGTCCCCATGCGAGTTCCTCGGGGCCTTTCGGATTCCTCTCCCGCTGATGCCGGGCCTAAGACCTTGTGTGAACTCAGGGCCGGAACCTGAGGATTCCTCTCCAGTGCTGACATGGATCTTGGGGTACTTCTGGAGTCTCCCCAGGGAGTCAGTCCTCGTCTCGAATGCGGGCATGCACTTGCGCTTTCCTCCAGAGCGGTAGCAGCAGTGTCACGCAGTCCGCCCCGTGGATCAAAGCATCTATGGTTTTCCTCGTGTCTTTCCCACGAGGCTTTCCCACGAGGCTTTCCCACAGGGCTGTCCCACGTGCACACGTGGTGGGAGTCGATCCTCGGCTTGAACGTCAAGGCAGTGCAGGAAAACAGGTTCCTCTGGAATGGACTGACACATCTGGGGACTCTTGGAATGGTGGCACGACCCTGGAGTTCCTCTCGCCTTTCCTGTGGAGAGCGCCTCCTCTTGAGATGCGACGGGAACGCCGGGAATTCTTTCCCTACGAAACAGGGAAAGGATCCCTCATCTCGAGCTCGGAGGCGGAAACGGGGCTCCCCTGGATGTGTTCGGGACCCTCGTGCTTCCTCTCGAGTGGAGACGGGTGTGTCGGGAACTTCTTGAGTTGCAGAAAGGGTGTGAAGGACCCTTTGGAAGTTCCAGGGTTAGATGTGATTAGCCTCGAGAAGCCTCAGCGGAAATGGGCCTCATCTCGCCTGGAGGGCAAAACCTCCTGGATTTTCTCGAGTTGCGGCAGGTGCTCTCGACTTACGACGGGGCCCTCAGGGACCCGCTCTGGTGGCCTCAGGAAAGGCCAGTCCCCATGCGAGTTCCTCGGGGCCTTTCGGATTCCTCTCCCGCTGATGCCGGGCCTAAGACCTTGTGTGAACTCAGGGCCGGAACCTGAGGATTCCTCTCCAGTGCTGACATGGATCTTGGGGTACTTCTGGAGTCTCCCCAGGGAGTCAGTCCTCGTCTCGAATGCGGGCATGCACTTGCGCTTTCCTCCAGAGCGGTAGCAGCAGTGTCACGCAGTCCGCCCCGTGGATCAAAGCATCTATGGTTTTCCCTCGTGTCTTTCCCACGAGGCTTTCCCACGAGGCTTTCCCACAGGGCTGTCCCACGTGCACACGTGGTGGGAGTCGATCCTCGGCTTGAACGTCAAGGCAGTGCAGGAAAACAGGTTCCTCTGGAATGGACTGACACATCTGGGGACTCTTGGAATGGTGGCACGACCCTGGAGTTCCTCTCGCCTTTCCTGTGGAGAGCGCCTCCTCTTGAGATGCGACGGGAACGCCGGGAATTCTTTCCCTACGAAACAGGGAAAGGATCCCTCATCTCGAGCTCGGAGGCGGAAACGGGGCTCCCCTGGATGTGTTCGGGACCCTCGTGCTTCCTCTCGAGTGGAGACGGGTGTGTCGGGAACTTCTTGAGTTGCAGAAAGGGTGTGAAGGACCCTTTGGAAGTTCCAGGGTTAGATGTGATTAGCCTCGAGAAGCCTCAGCGGAAATGGGCCTCATCTCGCCTGGAGGGCAAAACCTCCTGGATTTTCTCGAGTTGCGGCAGGTGCTCTCGACTTACGACGGGGCCCTCAGGGACCCGCTCTGGTGGCCTCAGGAAAGGCCAGTCCCCATGCGAGTTCCTCGGGGCCTTTCGGAATTCCTCTCCCGCTGATGCCGGGGCCTAAGACCTTGTGTGAACTCAGGGCCGGAACCTGAGGATTCCTCTCCAGTGCTGACATGGATCTTGGGGTACTTCTGGAGTCTCCCCAGGGAGTCAGTCCTCGTCTCGAATGCGGGCATGCACTTGCGCTTTCCTCCAGAGCGGTAGCAGCAGTGTCACGCAGTCCGCCCCGTGGATCAAAGCATCTATGGTTTTCCCTCGTGTCTTTCCCACGAGGCTTTCCCACGAGGCTTTCCCACAGGGCTGTCCCACGTGCACACGTGGTGGGAGTCGATCCTCGGCTTGAACGTCAAGGCAGTGCAGGAAAACAGGTTCCTCTGGAATGGACTGACACATCTGGGGACTCTTGGAATGGTGGCACGACCCTGGAGTTCCTCTCGCCTTTCCTGTGGAGAGCGCCTCCTCTTGAGATGCGACGGGAACGCCGGGAATTCTTTCCCTACGAAACAGGGAAAGGATCCCTCATCTCGAGCTCGGAGGCGGAAACGGGGCTCCCCTGGATGTGTTCGGGACCCTCGTGCTTCCTCTCGAGTGGAGACGGGTGTGTCGGGAACTTCTTGAGTTGCAGAAAGGGTGTGAAGGACCCTTTGGAAGTTCCAGGGTTAGATGTGATTAGCCTCGAGAAGCCTCAGCGGAAATGGGCCTCATCTCGCCTGGAGGGCAAAACCTCCTGGATTTTCTCGAGTTGCGGCAGGTGCTCTCGACTTACGACGGGGCCCTCAGGGACCCGCTCTGGTGGCCTCAGGAAAGGCCAGTCCCCATGCGAGTTCCTCGGGGCCTTTCGGAATTCCTCTCCCGCTGATGCCGGGGCCTAAGACCTTGTGTGAACTCAGGGCCGGAACCTGAGGATTCCTCTCCAGTGCTGACATGGATCTTGGGGTACTTCTGGAGTCTCCCCAGGGAGTCAGTCCTCGTCTCGAATGCGGGCATGCACTTGCGCTTTCCTCCAGAGCGGTAGCAGCAGTGTCACGCAGTCCGCCCCGTGGATCAAAGCATCTATGGTTTTCCCTCGTGTCTTTCCCACGAGGCTTTCCCACGAGGCTTTCCCACAGGGCTGTCCCACGTGCACACGTGGTGGGAGTCGATCCTCGGCTTGAACGTCAAGGCAGTGCAGGAAAACAGGTTCCTCTGGAATGGACTGACACATCTGGGGACTCTTGGAATGGTGGCACGACCCTGGAGTTCCTCTCGCCTTTCCTGTGGAGAGCGCCTCCTCTTGAGATGCGACGGGAACGCCGGGAATTCTTTCCCTACGAAACAGGGAAAGGATCCCTCATCTCGAGCTCGGAGGCGGAAACGGGGCTCCCCTGGATGTGTTCGGGACCCTCGTGCTTCCTCTCGAGTGGAGACGGGTGTGTCGGGAACTTCTTGAGTTGCAGAAAGGGTGTGAAGGACCCTTTGGAAGTTCCAGGGTTAGATGTGATTAGCCTCGAGAAGCCTCAGCGGAAATGGGCCTCATCTCGCCTGGAGGGCAAAACCTCCTGGATTTTCTCGAGTTGCGGCAGGTGCTCTCGACTTACGACGGGGCCCTCAGGGACCCGCTCTGGTGGCCTCAGGAAAGGCCAGTCCCCATGCGAGTTCCTCGGGGCCTTTCGGATTCCTCTCCCGCTGATGCCGGGGCCTAAGACCTTGTGTGAACTCAGGGCCGGAACCTGAGGATTCCTCTCCAGTGCTGACATGGATCTTGGGGTACTTCTGGAGTCTCCCCAGGGAGTCAGTCCTCGTCTCGAATGCGGGCATGCACTTGCGCTTTCCTCCAGAGCGGTAGCAGCAGTGTCACGCAGTCCGCCCCGTGGATCAAAGCATCTATGGTTTTCCCTCGTGTCTTTCCCACGAGGCTTTCCCACGAGGCTTTCCCACAGGGCTGTCCCACGTGCACACGTGGTGGGAGTCGATCCTCGGCTTGAACGTCAAGGCAGTGCAGGAAAACAGGTTCCTCTGGAATGGACTGACACATCTGGGGACTCTTGGAATGGTGGCACGACCCTGGAGTTCCTCTCGCCTTTCCTGTGGAGAGCGCCTCCTCTTGAGATGCGACGGGAACGCCGGGAATTCTTTCCCTACGAAACAGGGAAAGGATCCCTCATCTCGAGCTCGGAGGCGGAAACGGGGCTCCCCTGGATGTGTTCGGGACCCTCGTGCTTCCTCTCGAGTGGAGACGGGTGTGTCGGGAACTTCTTGAGTTGCAGAAAGGGTGTGAAGGACCCTTTGGAAGTTCCAGGGTTAGATGTGATTAGCCTCGAGAAGCCTCAGCGGAAATGGGCCTCATCTCGCCTGGAGGGCAAAACCTCCTGGATTTTCTCGAGTTGCGGCAGGTGCTCTCGACTTACGACGGGGCCCTCAGGGACCCGCTCTGGTGGCCTCAGGAAAGGCCAGTCCCCATGCGAGTTCCTCGGGGCCTTTCGGAATTCCTCTCCCGCTGATGCCGGGGCCTAAGACCTTGTGTGAACTCAGGGCCGGAACCTGAGGATTCCTCTCCAGTGCTGACATGGATCTTGGGGTACTTCTGGAGTCTCCCCAGGGAGTCAGTCCTCGTCTCGAATGCGGGCATGCACTTGCGCTTTCCTCCAGAGCGGTAGCAGCAGTGTCACGCAGTCCGCCCCGTGGATCAAAGCATCTATGGTTTTCCCTCGTGTCTTTCCCACGAGGCTTTCCCACGAGGCTTTCCCACAGGGCTGTCCCACGTGCACACGTGGTGGGAGTCGATCCTCGGCTTGAACGTCAAGGCAGTGCAGGAAAACAGGTTCCTCTGGAATGGACTGACACATCTGGGGACTCTTGGAATGGTGGCACGACCCTGGAGTTCCTCTCGCCTTTCCTGTGGAGAGCGCCTCCTCTTGAGATGCGACGGGAACGCCGGGAATTCTTTCCCTACGAAACAGGGAAAGGATCCCTCATCTCGAGCTCGGAGGCGGAAACGGGGCTCCCCTGGATGTGTTCGGGACCCTCGTGCTTCCTCTCGAGTGGAGACGGGTGTGTCGGGAACTTCTTGAGTTGCAGAAAGGGTGTGAAGGACCCTTTGGAAGTTCCAGGGTTAGATGTGATTAGCCTCGAGAAGCCTCAGCGGAAATGGGCCTCATCTCGCCTGGAGGGCAAAACCTCCTGGATTTTCTCGAGTTGCGGCAGGTGCTCTCGACTTACGACGGGGCCCTCAGGGACCCGCTCTGGTGGCCTCAGGAAAGGCCAGTCCCCATGCGAGTTCCTCGGGGCCTTTCGGAATTCCTCTCCCGCTGATGCCGGGGCCTAAGACCTTGTGTGAACTCAGGGCCGGAACCTGAGGATTCCTCTCCAGTGCTGACATGGATCTTGGGGTACTTCTGGAGTCTCCCCAGGGGAGTCAGTCCTCGTCTCGAATGCGGGCATGCACTTGCGCTTTCCTCCAGAGCGGTAGCAGTAGTGTCACGCAGTCCGCCCCGTGGATCAAAGCATCTATGGTTTTCCCTCGTGTCTTTCCCACGGGGCTTTCCCACGAGGCTTTCCCACAGGGCTGTCCCACGTGCACACGTGGTGGGAGTCGATCCTCGGCTTGAACGTCAAGGCAGTGCAGGAAAACAGGTTCCTCTGGAATGGACTGACACATCTGGGGACTCTTGGAATGGTGGCACGACCCTGGAGTTCCTCTCGCCTTTCCTGTGGAGCGCCTCCTCTTGAGATGCGACGGGAACGCGGGAATTCTTTCCCTACGAAACAGGGAAAGGATCCCTCATCTCGAGCTCGGAGGCGGAAACGGGGCTCCCCTGGATGTGTTCGGGACCCTCGTGCTTCCTCTCGAGTGGAGACGGGTGTGTCGGGAACTTCTTGAGTTGCAGAAAGGGTGTGAAGGACCCTTTGGAAGTTCCAGGGTTAGATGTGATTAGCCTCGAGAAGCCTCAGCGGAAATGGGCCTCATCTCGCCTGGAGGGCAAAACCTCCTGGATTTTCTCGAGTTGCGGCAGGTGCTCTCGACTTACGACGGGGCCCTCAGGGACCCGCTCTGGTGGCCTCAGGAAAGGCCAGTCCCCATGCGAGTTCCTCGGGGCCTTTCGAATTCCTCTCCCGCTGATGCCGGGCCTAAGACCTTGTGTGAACTCAGGGCCGGAACCTGAGGATTCCTCTCCAGTGCTGACATGGATCTTGGGGTACTTCTGGAGTCTCCCCAGGGAGTCAGTCCTCGTCTCGAATGCGGGCATGCACTTGCGCTTTCCTCCAGAGCGGTAGCAGCAGTGTCACGCAGTCCGCCCCGTGGATCAAAGCATCTATGGTTTCCCTCGTGTCTTTCCCACGAGGCTTTCCCACGAGGCTTTCCCACAGGGCTGTCCCACGTGCACACGTGGTGGGAGTCGATCCTCGGCTTGAACGTCAAGGCAGTGCAGGAAAACAGGTTCCTCTGGAATGGACTGACACATCTGGGGACTCTTGGAATGGTGGCACGACCCTGGAGTTCCTCTCGCCTTTCCTGTGGAGAGCGCCTCCTCTTGAGATGCGACGGGAACGCCGGGAATTCTTTCCCTACGAAACAGGGAAAGGATCCCTCATCTCGAGCTCGGAGGCGGAAACGGGGCTCCCTGGATGTGTTCGGGACCCTCGTGCTTCCTCTCGAGTGGAGACGGGTGTGTCGGGAACTTCTTGAGTTGCAGAAAGGGTGTGAAGGACCCTTTGGAAGTTCCAGGGTTAGATGTGATTAGCCTCGAGAAGCCTCAGCGGAAATGGGCCTCATCTCGCCTGGAGGGCAAAACCTCCTGGATTTTCTCGAGTTGCGGCAGGTGCTCTCGACTTACGACGGGGCCCTCAGGGACCCGCTCTGGTGGCCTCAGGAAAGGCCAGTCCCCATGCGAGTTCCTCGGGGCCTTTCGGATTCCTCTCCCGCTGATGCCGGGGCCTAAGACCTTGTGTGAACTCAGGGCCGGAACCTGAGGATTCCTCTCCAGTGCTGACATGGATCTTGGGGTACTTCTGGAGTCTCCCCAGGGAGTCAGTCCTCGTCTCGAATGCGGGCATGCACTTGCGCTTTCCTCCAGAGCGGTAGCAGCAGTGTCACGCAGTCCGCCCCGTGGATCAAAGCATCTATGGTTTTCCCTCGTGTCTTTCCCACGAGGCTTTCCCACGAGGCTTTCCCACAGGGCTGTCCCACGTGCACACGTGGTGGGAGTCGATCCTCGGCTTGAACGTCAAGGCAGTGCAGGAAAACAGGTTCCTCTGGAATGGACTGACACATCTGGGGACTCTTGGAATGGTGGCACGACCCTGGAGTTCCTCTCGCCTTTCCTGTGGAGCGCCTCCTCTTGAGATGCGACGGGAACGCCGGGAATTCTTTCCCTACGAAACAGGGAAAGGATCCCTCATCTCGAGCTCGGAGGCGGAAACGGGGCTCCCCTGGATGTGTTCGGGGACCCTCGTGCTTCCTCTCGAGTGGAGACGGGTGTGTCGGGAACTTCTTGAGTTGCAGAAAGGGTGTGAAGGACCCTTTGGAAGTTCCAGGGTTAGATGTGATTAGCCTCGAGAAGCCTCAGCGGAAATGGGCCTCATCTCGCCTGGAGGGCAAAACCTCCTGGATTTTCTCGAGTTGCGGCAGGTGCTCTCGACTTACGACGGGGCCCTCAGGGACCCGCTCTGGTGGCCTCAGGAAAGGCCAGTCCCCATGCGAGTTCCTCGGGGCCTTTCGAATTCCTCTCCCGCTGATGCCGGGCCTAAGACCTTGTGTGAACTCAGGGCCGGAACCTGAGGATTCCTCTCCAGTGCTGACATGGATCTTGGGGTACTTCTGGAGTCTCCCCAGGGAGTCAGTCCTCGTCTCGAATGCGGGCATGCACTTGCGCTTTCCTCCAGAGCGGTAGCAGCAGTGTCACGCAGTCCGCCCCGTGGATCAAAGCATCTATGGTTTCCCTCGTGTCTTTCCCACGGGGCTTTCCCACGAGGCTTTCCCACAGGGCTGTCCCACGTGCACACGTGGTGGGAGTCGATCCTCGGCTTGAACGTCAAGGCAGTGCAGGAAAACAGGTTCCTCTGGAATGGACTGACACATCTGGGGACTCTTGGAATGGTGGCACGACCCTGGAGTTCCTCTCGCCTTTCCTGTGGAGAGCGCCTCCTCTTGAGATGCGACGGGAACGCCGGGAATTCTTTCCCTACGAAACAGGGAAAGGATCCCTCATCTCGAGCTCGGAGGCGGAAACGGGGCTCCCCTGGATGTGTTCGGGACCCTCGTGCTTCCTCTCGAGTGGAGACGGGTGTGTCGGGAACTTCTTGAGTTGCAGAAAGGGTGTGAAGGACCCTTTGGAAGTTCCAGGGTTAGATGTGATTAGCCTCGAGAAGCCTCAGCGGAAATGGGCCTCATCTCGCCTGGAGGGCAAAACCTCCTGGATTTTCTCGAGTTGCGGCAGGTGCTCTCGACTTACGACGGGGCCCTCAGGGACCCGCTCTGGTGGCCTCAGGAAAGGCCAGTCCCCATGCGAGTTCCTCGGGGCCTTTCGGATTCCTCTCCCGCTGATGCCGGGGCCTAAGACCTTGTGTGAACTCAGGGCCGGAACCTGAGGATTCCTCTCCAGTGCTGACATGGATCTTGGGGTACTTCTGGAGTCTCCCCAGGGAGTCAGTCCTCGTCTCGAATGCGGGCATGCACTTGCGCTTTCCTCCAGAGCGGTAGCAGCAGTGTCACGCAGTCCGCCCCGTGGATCAAAGCATCTATGGTTTTCCCTCGTGTCTTTCCCACGAGGCTTTCCCACGAGGCTTTCCCACAGGGCTGTCCCACGTGCACACGTGGTGGGAGTCGATCCTCGGCTTGAACGTCAAGGCAGTGCAGGAAAACAGGTTCCTCTGGAATGGACTGACACATCTGGGGACTCTTGGAATGGTGGCACGACCCTGGAGTTCCTCTCGCCTTTCCTGTGGAGCGCCTCCTCTTGAGATGCGACGGGAACGCCGGGAATTCTTTCCCTACGAAACAGGGGAAGGATCCCTCATCTCGAGCTCGGAGGCGGAAACGGGGCTCCCTGGATGTGTTCGGGACCCTCGTGCTTCCTCTCGAGTGGAGACGGGTGTGTCGGGAACTTCTTGAGTTGCAGAAAGGGTGTGAAGGACCCTTTGGAAGTTCCAGGGTTAGATGTGATTAGCCTCGAGAAGCCTCAGCGGAAATGGGCCTCATCTCGCCTGGAGGGCAAAACCTCCTGGATTTTCTCGAGTTGCGGCAGGTGCTCTCGACTTACGACGGGGCCCTCAGGGACCCGCTCTGGTGGCCTCAGGAAAGGCCAGTCCCCATGCGAGTTCCTCGGGGCCTTTCGAATTCCTCTCCCGCTGATGCCGGGGCCTAAGACCTTGTGTGAACTCAGGGCCGGAACCTGAGGATTCCTCTCCAGTGCTGACATGGATCTTGGGGTACTTCTGGAGTCTCCCCAGGGGAGTCAGTCCTCGTCTCGAATGCGGGCATGCACTTGCGCTTTCCTCCAGAGCGGTAGCAGCAGTGTCACGCAGTCCGCCCCGTGGATCAAAGCATCTATGGTTTTCCCTCGTGTCTTTCCCACGAGGCTTTCCCACGAGGCTTTCCCACAGGGCTGTCCCACGTGCACACGTGGTGGGAGTCGATCCTCGGCTTGAACGTCAAGGCAGTGCAGGAAAACAGGTTCCTCTGGAATGGACTGACACATCTGGGGACTCTTGGAATGGTGGCACGACCCTGGAGTTCCTCTCGCCTTTCCTGTGGAGCGCCTCCTCTTGAGATGCGACGGGAGCCGGGAATTCTTTCCCTACGAAACAGGGAAAGGATCCCTCATCTCGAGCTCGGAGGCGGAAACGGGGCTCCCCTGGATGTGTTCGGGACCCTCGTGCTTCCTCTCGAGTGGAGACGGGTGTGTCGGGAACTTCTTGAGTTGCAGAAAGGGTGTGAAGGACCCTTTGGAAGTTCCAGGGGTTAGATGTGATTAGCCTCGAGAAGCCTCAGCGGAAATGGGCCTCATCTCGCCTGGAGGGCAAAACCTCCTGGATTTTCTCGAGTTGCGGCAGGTGCTCTCGACTTACGACGGGGCCCTCAGGGACCCGCTCTGGTGGCCTCAGGAAAGGCCAGTCCCCATGCGAGTTCCTCGGGGCCTTTCGAATTCCTCTCCCGCTGATGCCGGGCCTAAGACCTTGTGTGAACTCAGGGCCGGAACCTGAGGATTCCTCTCCAGTGCTGACATGGATCTTGGGGTACTTCTGGAGTCTCCCCAGGGAGTCAGTCCTCGTCTCGAATGCGGGCATGCACTTGCGCTTTCCTCCAGAGCGGTAGCAGCAGTGTCACGCAGTCCGCCCCGTGGATCAAAGCATCTATGGTTTTCCTCGTGTCTTTCCCACGAGGCTTTCCCACGAGGCTTTCCCACAGGGCTGTCCCACGTGCACACGTGGTGGGAGTCGATCCTCGGCTTGAACGTCAAGGCAGTGCAGGAAAACAGGTTCCTCTGGAATGGACTGACACATCTGGGGACTCTTGGAATGGTGGCACGACCCTGGAGTTCCTCTCGCCTTTCCTGTGGAGCGCCTCCTCTTGAGATGCGACGGGAACGCCGGGAATTCTTTCCCTACGAAACAGGAAAGGATCCCTCATCTCGAGCTCGGAGGCGGAAACGGGGCTCCCCTGGATGTGTTCGGGACCCTCGTGCTTCCTCTCGAGTGGAGACGGGTGTGTCGGGAACTTCTTGAGTTGCAGAAAGGGTGTGAAGGACCCTTTGGAAGTTCCAGGGTTAGATGTGATTAGCCTCGAGAAGCCTCAGCGGAAATGGGCCTCATCTCGCCTGGAGGGCAAAACCTCCTGGATTTTCTCGAGTTGCGGCAGGTGCTCTCGACTTACGACGGGGCCCTCAGGGACCCGCTCTGGTGGCCTCAGGAAAGGCCAGTCCCCATGCGAGTTCCTCGGGGCCTTTCGAATTCCTCTCCCGCTGATGCCGGGCCTAAGACCTTGTGTGAACTCAGGGCCGGAACCTGAGGATTCCTCTCCAGTGCTGACATGGATCTTGGGGTACTTCTGGAGTCTCCCCAGGGGAGTCAGTCCTCGTCTCGAATGCGGGCATGCACTTGCGCTTTCCTCCAGAGCGGTAGCAGCAGTGTCACGCAGTCCGCCCCGTGGATCAAAGCATCTATGGTTTTCCCTCGTGTCTTTCCCACGAGGCTTTCCCACGAGGCTTTCCCACAGGGCTGTCCCACGTGCACACGTGGTGGGAGTCGATCCTCGGCTTGAACGTCAAGGCAGTGCAGGGAAAACAGGTTCCTCTGGAATGGACTGACACATCTGGGGGACTCTTGGAATGGTGGCACGACCCTGGAGTTCCTCTCGCCTTTCCTGTGGAGAGCGCCTCCTCTTGAGATGCGACGGGAACGCCGGGAATTCTTTCCCTACGAAACAGGGAAAGGATCCCTCATCTCGAGCTCGGAGGCGGAAACGGGGCTCCCCTGGATGTGTTCGGGACCCTCGTGCTTCCTCTCGAGTGGAGACGGGTGTGTCGGGAACTTCTTGAGTTGCAGAAAGGGTGTGAAGGACCCTTTGGAAGTTCCAGGGGTTAGATGTCATTAGCCCCGAGAAGCCTCAGCGGAAATGGGCCTCATCTCGCCTGGAGGGCAAAACCTCCTGGATTTTCTCGAGTTGCGGCAGGTGCTCTCGACTTACGACGGGGCCCTCAGGGACCCGCTCTGGTGGCCTCAGGAAAGGCCAGTCCCCATGCGAGTTCCTCGGGGGCGTTTCGGAATTCCTCTCCCGCTGATGCCGGGGCCTAAGACCTTGTGTGAACTCAGGGCCGGAACCTGAGGATTCCTCTCCAGTGCTGACATGGATCTTGGGGTACTTCTGGAGTCTCCCCAGGGGAGTCAGTCCTCGTCTCGAATGCGGGCATGCACTTGCGCTTTCCTCCAGAGCGGTAGCAGCAGTGTCACGCAGTCCTCCCCGTGGATCAAAGCATCTATGGTTTTCCCTCGTGTCTTTCCCACGAGGCTTTCCCACGAGGCTTTCCCACAGGGCTGTCCCACGTGCACACGTGGTGGGAGTCGATCCTCGGCTTGAACGTCAAGGCAGTGCAGGGAAAACAGGTTCCTCTGGAATGGACTGACACATCTGGGGGACTCTTGGAATGGTGGCACGACCCTGGAGTTCCTCTCGCCTTTCCTGTGGAGAGCGCCTCCTCTTGAGATGCGACGGGAACGCCGGGAATTCTTTCCCTACGAAACAGGGAAAGGATCCCTCATCTCGAGCTCGGAGGCGGAAACGGGGCTCCCTGGATGTGTTCGGGACCCTCGTGCTTCCTCTCGAGTGGAGACGGGTGTGTCGGGAACTTCTTGAGTTGCAGAAAGGGTGTGAAGGACCCTTTGGAAGTTCCAGGGGTTAGATGTGATTAGCCTCGAGAAGCCTCAGCGGAAATGGGCCTCATCTCGCCTGGAGGGCAAAACCTCCTGGATTTTCTCGAGTTGCGGCAGGTGCTCTCGACTTACGACGGGGCCCTCAGGGACCCGCTCTGGTGGCCTCAGGAAAGGCCAGTCCCCATGCGAGTTCCTCGGGGCCTTTCGAATTCCTCTCCCGCTGATGCCGGGGCCTAAGACCTTGTGTGAACTCAGGGCCGGAACCTGAGGATTCCTCTCCAGTGCTGACATGGATCTTGGGGTACTTCTGGAGTCTCCCCAGGGGAGTCAGTCCTCGTCTCGAATGCGGGCATGCACTTGCGCTTTCCTCCAGAGCGGTAGCAGCAGTGTCACGCAGTCCGCCCCGTGGATCAAAACATCTATGGTTTTCCCTCGTGTCTTTCCCACGAGGCTTTCCCACGAGGCTTTCCCACAGGGCTGTCCCACGTGCACACGTGGTGGGAGTCGATCCTCGGCTTGAACGTCAAGGCAGTGCAGGGAAAACAGGTTCCTCTGGAATGGACTGACACATCTGGGGGACTCTTGGAATGGTGGCACGACCCTGGAGTTCCTCTCGCCTTTCCTGTGGAGAGCGCCTCCTCTTGAGATGCGACGGGAACGCCGGGAGTTCTTTCCCTACGAAACAGGGAAAGGATCCCTCATCTCGAGCTCGGAGGCGGAAACGGGGCTCCCCTGGATGTGTTCGGGACCCTCGTGCTTCCTCTCGAGTGGAGACGGGTGTGTCGGGAACTTCTTGAGTTGCAGAAAGGGTGTGAAGGACCCTTTGGAAGTTCCAGGGGTTAGATGTGATTAGCCTCGAGAAGCCTCAGCGGAAATGGGCCTCATCTCGCCTGGAGGGCAAAACCTCCTGGATTTTCTCGAGTTGCGGCAGGTGCTCTCGACTTACGACGGGGCCCTCAGGGACCCGCTCTAGTAGCCTCAGGAAAGGCCAGTCCCCATGCGAGTTCCTCGGGGCCTTTCGAATTCCTCTCCCGCTGATGCCGGGGCCTAAGACCTTGTGTGACCTCAGGGCCGGAACCTGAGGATTCCTCTCCAGTGCTGACATGGATCTTGGGGTACTTCTGGAGTCTCCCCAGGGAGTCAGTCCTCGTCTCGAATGCGGGCATGCACTTGCGCTTTCCTCCAGAGCGGTAGCAGCAGTGTCACGCAGTCCGCCCCGTGGATCAAAGCATCTATGGTTTTCCTCGTGTCTTTCCCACGAGGCTTTCCCACGAGGCTTTCCCACAGGGCTGTCCCACGTGCACACGTGGTGGGAGCCGATCCTCGGCTTGAACGTCAAGGCAGTGCAGGAAAACAGGTTCCTCTGGAATGGACTGACACATCTGGGGGACTCTTGGAATGGTGGCACGACCCTGGAGTTCCTCTCGCCTTTCCTGTGGAGAGCGCCTCCCTCTTGAGATGCGACGGGAACGCCGGGAATTCTTTCCCTACGAAACAGGAAAGGATCCCTCATCTCGAGCTCGGAGGCGGAAACGGGGCTCCCCTGGATGTGTTCGGGACCCTCGTGCTTCCTCTCGAGTGGAGACGGGTGTGTCGGGAACTTCTTGAGTTGCAGAAAGGGTGTGAAGGACCCTTTGGAAGTTCCAGGGGTTAGATGTGATTAGCCTCGAGAAGCCTCAGCGGAAATGGGCCTCATCTCGCCTGGAGGGCAAAACCTCCTGGATTTTCTCGAGTTGCGGCAGGTGCTCTCGACTTACGACGGGGCCCTCAGGGACCCGCTCTGGTGGCCTCAGGAAAGGCCAGTCCCCATGCGAGTTCCTCGGGGGCCTTTCGAATTCCTCTCCCGCTGATGCCGGGGCCTAAGACCTTGTGTGAACTCAGGGCCGGAACCTGAGGATTCCTCTCCAGTGCTGACATGGATCTTGGGGTACTTCTGGAGTCTCCCCAGGGGAGTCAGTCCTCGTCTCGAATGCGGGCATGCACTTGCGCTTTCCTCCAGAGCGGTAGCAGCAGTGTCACGCAGTCCGCCCCGTGGATCAAAGCATCTATGGTTTTCCCTCGTGTCTTTTCCCACGAGGCTTTCCCACGAGGCTTTCCCACGGGGCTGTCCCACGTGCACACGTGGTGGGAGTCGATCCTCGGCTTGAACGTCAAGGCAGTGCAGGAAAACAGGTTCCTCTGGAATGGACTGACACATCTGGGGGACTCTTGGAATGGTGGCACGACCCTGGAGTTCCTCTCGCCTTTCCTGTGGAGCGCCTCCTCTTGAGATGCGACGGGAACGCCGGGAATTCTTTCCCTACGAAACAGGAAAGGATCCCTCATCTCGAGCTCGGAGGCGGAAACGGGGCTCCCCTGGATGTGTGCGGGACCCTCGTGCTTCCTCTCGAGTGGAGACGGGTGTGTCGGGAACTTCTTGAGTTGCAGAAAGGGTGTGAAGGACCCTTTGGAAGTTCCAGGGGTTAGATGTGATTAGCCTCGAGAAGCCTCAGCGGAAATGGGCCTCATCTCGCCTGGAGGGCAAAACCTCCTGGATTTTCTCGAGTTGCGGCAGGTGCTCTCGACTTACGACGGGGCCCTCAGGGACCCGCTCTAGTAGCCTCAGGAAAGGCCAGTCCCCATGCGAGTTCCTCGGGGGCGTTTGAATTCCTCTCCCGCTGATGCCGGGGCCTAAGACCTTGTGTGAACTCAGGGCGGGAACCTGAGGATTCCTCTCCAGTGCTGACATGGATCTTGGGGTACTTCTGGAGTCTCCCCAGGGGAGTCAGTCCTCGTCTCGAATGCGGGCATGCACTTGCGCTTTCCTCCAGAGCGGTAGCAGCAGTGTCACGCAGTCCGCCCCGTGGATCAAAGCATCTATGGTTTTCCCTCGTGTCTTTCCCACGAGGCTTTCCCACGAGGCTTTCCCACAGGGCTGTCCCACGTGCACACGTGGTGGGAGTCGATCCTCGGCTTGAACGTCAAGGCAGTGCAGGGAAAACAGGTTCCTCTGGAATGGACTGACACATCTGGGGGACTCTTGGAATGGTGGCACGACCCTGGAGTTCCTCTCGCCTTTCCTGTGGAGCGCCTCCTCTTGAGATGCGACGGGAACGCCGGGAATTCTTTCCCTACGAAACAGGAAAGGATCCCTCATCTCGAGCTCGGAGGGCGGAAACGGGGCTCCCCCTGGATGTGTGCGGGACCCTCGTGCTTCCTCTCGAGTGGAGACGGGTGTGTCGGGAACTTCTTGAGGTGCAGAAAGGGTGTGAAGGACCCTTTGGAAGTTCCAGGGGTTAGATGTCATTAGCCTCGAGAAGCCTCAGCGGAAATGGGCCTCATCTCGCCTGGAGGGCAAAACCTCCTGGATTTTCTCGAGTTGCGGCAGGTGCTCTCGACTTACGACGGGGCCCTCAGGGACCCGCTCTGGTGGCCTCAGGAAAGGCCAGTCCCCATGCGAGTTCCTCGGGGGCCTTTCGGAATTCCTCTCCCGCTGATGCCGGGGCCTAAGACCTTGTGTGAACTCAGGGCCGGAACCTGAGGATTCCTCTCCAGTGCTGACATGGATCTTGGGGTACTTCTGGAGTCTCCCCAGGGGAGTCAGTCCTCGTCTCGAATGCGGGCATGCACTTGCGCTTTCCTCCAGAGCGGTAGCAGCAGTGTCACGCAGTCCGCCCCGTGGATCAAAGCATCTATGGTTTTCCTCGTGTCTTTCCCACGAGGCTTTCCCACGAGGCTTTCCCACAGGGCTGTCCCACGTGCACACGTGGTGGGAGTCGATCCTCGGCTTGAACGTCAAGGCAGTGCAGGAAAACAGGTTCCTCTGGAATGGACTGACACATCTGGGGACTCTTGGAATGGTGGCACGACCCTGGAGTTCCTCTCGCCTTTCCTGTGGAGCGCCTCCTCTTGAGATGCGACGGGAACGCCGGGAATTCTTTCCCTACGAAACAGGGAAAGGATCCCTCATCTCGAGCTCGGAGGCGGAAACGGGGCTCCCCTGGATGTGTGCGGGACCCTCGTGCTTCCTCTCGAGTGGAGACGGGTGTGTCGGGAACTTCTTGAGTTGCAGAAAGGGTGTGAAGGACCCTTTGGAAGTTCCAGGGTTAGATGTGATTAGCCTCGAGAAGCCTCAGCGGAAATGGGCCTCATCTCGCCTGGAGGGCAAAACCTCCTGGATTTTCTCGAGTTGCGGCAGGTGCTCTCGACTTACGACGGGGCCCTCAGGGACCCGCTCTGGTGGCCTCAGGAAAGGCCAGTCCCAATGCGAGTTCCTCGGGGGCCTTTCGGAATTCCTCTCCCGCTGATGCCGGGGCCTAAGACCTTGTGTGAACTCAGGGCCGGAACCTGAGGATTCCTCTCCAGTGCTGACATGGATCTTGGGGTACTTCTGGAGTCTCCCCAGGGGAGTCAGTCCTCGTCTCGAATGCGGGCATGCACTTGCGCTTTCCTCCAGAGCGGTAGCAGCAGTGTCACGCAGTCCGCCCCGTGGATCAATGCATCTATGGTTTTCCCTCGTGTCTTTCCCACGAGGCTTTCCCACGAGGCTTTCCCACAGGGCTGTCCCACGTGCACACGTGGTGGGAGTCGATCCTCGGCTTGAACGTCAAGGCAGTGCAGGGAAAACAGGTTCCTCTGGAATGGACTGACACATCTGGGGGACTCTTGGAATGGTGGCACGACCCTGGAGTTCCTCTCGCCTTTCCTGTGGAGCGCGCCTCCTCTTGAGATGCGACGGGAACGCCGGGAATTCTTTCCCTACGAAACAGGGAAAGGATCCCTCATCTCGAGCTCGGAGGCGGAAACGGGGCTCCCCTGGATGTGTGCGGGACCCTCGTGCTTCCTCTCGAGTGGAGACGGGTGTGTCGGGAACTTCTTGAGTTGCAGAAAGGGTGTGAAGGACCCTTTGGAAGTTCCAGGGGTTAGATGTGATTAGCCTCGAGAAGCCTCGGCGGAAATGGGCCTCATCTCGCCTGGAGGGCAAAACCTCCTGGATTTTCTCGAGTTGCGGCAGGTGCTCTCGACTTACGACGGGGCCCTCAGGGACCCGCTCTGTTGGCCTCAGGAAAGGCCAGTCCCCATGCGAATTCCTCGGGGGCCTTTCGGAATTCCTCTCCCGCTGATGCCGGGGCCTAAGACCTTGTGGAACTCAGGGCCGGAACCTGAGAATTCCTCTCCAGTGCTGACATGGATCTTGGGGTACTTCTGGAGTCTCCCCAGGGAGTCAGTCCTCGTCTCGAATGCGGGCATGCACTTGCGCTTTCCTCCAGAGCGGTAGCATCAGTGTCACGCAGTCCGCCCCGTGGATCAAGGCATCTATGGTTTTCCCTCGTGTCTTTCCCACGGGGCTTTCCCACAGGGCTGTCCCACGGGCTACCGTGGTGGGAGGCGATCCTCGGCTTGAACGTCAAGGCAGTGCAGGAAAACAAGTTCCTCTGGAATGGACTGACACATCTGGGGGCTCTTGGAATGGTGGCACGACCCTGGAGTTCCTCTCGCCTTTCCTGTGGAGAGCGCCTCCTCTTGAGATGCGACGGGAACGCCGGGAATTCTTTCCCTACGAAACCAGGAAAGGATCCCTCATCTCCAGCTCGGAGGCGGAAACGGGGCTCCCCTGGATGTGTACGGGACCTCGTGCTTCCACTCGAGTGGAGACGGGTGTGTCGGGAACTTCTTGAGTTGCAGAAGGGTGTGAAGGACCCTTTCGAAGTTCCAGAGGTTAGATGTGATTAGCCTCAGAAGCCTCAGCGGAAATGGGCCTCATCTCGCCTGGAGGGCAAAACCTCCTGGATTTTCTCGAGTTGCGGCAGGTGCTCTCGACTTACGACGGGGCCTCAGGGACCCGCTCTGGTGGCCACAGGAAAGGCCAGTCCCCATGCGAGTTCCTCGGGGGCCTTTCGGAATTCCTCTCCCGCTGATGCCGGGGCCTAAGACCTTGTGTGAACTCAGGGCCGGAACCTGAGGATTCCTCTCCAGTGCTGACATGGATCTTGGGGTACTTCTGGAGTCTCCCCAGGGGAGTCAGTCCTCGTCTCGAATGCGGGCATGCACTTGCGCTTTCCTCCAGAGCGGTAGCAGCAGTGTCACGCATTCCGCCACGTGGATCAAGGGATCTATGGATTTCACTCGAGGCTTTCCCACGAGGCTTTCCCACAGGGCTGTCCCACGTGCACACGTGGTGGGAGTCGATCCTCGGCTTGAAAGTCAAGGCAGTGCAGGGAAAACAGGTTCCTCTGGAATGGACTGACACATCTGGGGGACTCTTGGAATGGTGGCACGACCCTGGAGTTCCTCTCGACTTTCCTGTGGAGAGCGCCTCCTCTTGAGATGCGGCAGACGCGGGAATTCTTTCCTACGAAGCAGGAAAGGATCCCTCATCTCGAGCTCGGAGGCGGAAACGGGGCTCCCCTGGATGTGGGCGGGACCCACGTGCTTCCTCTCGAGTGGAGACGGGTGTGTCGGGTACTTCTTGAGTTGCAGAAAGGGTTTGAAGGACCTTTTGGAATTTCCAGAGGTTAGGTGTGATTAGCCTCGAGAAGCCTCAGCGGAAATGGGCCTCATCTCGCCTGGAGGGCAAAACCTCCTGGATTTTCTCGAGTTGCGGCAGGTGCTCTCGACTTACGACGGGGACCTCAGGGACCCGCTCTGGTGGCCTCAGGAAAGGCCAGTCCCCATGCGAGTTCCTCGGGGCCTTTCGGGATTCCTCTCCCGCTGATGCCGGGTCCTAAGACCTTGTGTGAGCTCAGGGCCGGAACCTGAGGATTCCTCTCCAGTGCTGACATGGATCTTGGGATACTTCTGGAGTCTCCCCAGGGGAGTTAGTCCTCGTCTCGAATGCGGGCATGCACTTGCGCTTTCCTCCAGAGCGGTAGCAGCAGTGTCACGCAGTCCGCCGCGTGGATCAAGGGATCTATGGTTTTCCCTCGAGTCTTTCCCTCGAGGCTTTCCCACGAGGCTTTCCCACAGGGCTGTCCCACGTGCACACGTGGTGGGAGTTGATCCTCGGCTTCAACGTCAAGGCAGTGCAGGGAAAACAGATTCCTCTGGAATGGACTGACACATCTCGGGGACTCTTGGAATGGTGGCACGACCCTGGAGTTCCTCTCGCCTTTCCTGTGGAGAGCGCCTCCTCTTGAGATGCGACGGGAACGCCAGGAATTCTTTCCCTACGAAACCGGGAAAGGATCCCTCATCTCGAGCTAGGAGGCGGAAACGGGGCTCCCCTGGATGTGTGCGGGGCCCTCGTGCTTCCTCTCGAGTGGAGACAGGTATGTCGGGGAACTTCTTGAGTTGCAGAAAGGGTGTGAAGGACCCTTTGGAAGTTCCAGTGGTTAGATGTGATTAGCTTCGAGAAGCCTCAGCGGAAATGGGCCTCATCTCGCCTGGAGGGCAAAACCTCCTGGATTTTCTCGAGTTGCGGCAGGTGCTCTCGACTTACGACGGGGCCCTCAGGGACCCGCTCTGGTGGCCTCAGGAAAGGCCAGTCCCCATGCGAGTTCCTCGGGGGCCTCTCGGGATTCCTCTCCCGTCGAAGCCGGGGCCTAAGACCTTGTGTGGAGTCGGGGCCGGAACCTGAGGATTCCTCTCCAGTGCTGACATGGATCTTGGGGTACGTCTGGAGTCTCCCCAGGGGAGTCAGTCCTCGTCTAGAATGCGGGCATGCACTTGCGCTTTCCTCCAGAGCGGTAGCAGCAGTGTCACGCTTCCTGTAGAGTGGATCAAGGGATCTGTGGCTTTCCCACGAGGCTTTCCCACAGGGCTGTCCCACGTGCCACCGTGGTTGGAGTCGATCCTCGGCGTGAGAGTCGAGGCAGTGCAGGAAAACAGGTTCCTCTGGAATGGACTGAGAGATCTGGGGACTCTTGGAATGGTGGCACGACGCTGGAGTTCCTCTCGCCTTTCCTGTGGAGCGCCTCCTCTTGAGATGCGCAGGATCGCCGGGAATTCTTTCCTACGAAACAGGAAAAGGATCCCTCATCTCGAGCTCGAGGCGGAAACGGGGCTCCTCTGGATTTGGCAGGGACCCTCGTACTTCCTCTAGAATGGAGTCGGGTATGTCAGGAACCTGCTTGAGTTGCAGCAAGGGTGTGAAGGACCTTTTGGAAGTTCCAAAGGTTAGGTGTGATTAGCCTCGAGAAGCCTCAGCGGAAATTGGCCTCATCTCGCCTGGAGGGCAAAACCTCCTGGATTTTCTCGAGTTGCGGCAGGTGCTCTCGACTTACGACGGGGACCTCATGGACCCGCTCTGTTGGCCTCAGGAAAGGTCATTCCCCATGCGAGTTGCTCGGTGGCCTCTCAGGATTCCTTGCCCGTCGATGCCGGCGCCTAAGACCTTGTGTGGAGTCGGAGGCGGAACCTGAGATTCCTCTCCAGTGGTGACATTGATCTTGGGGTACTTCTGGAGTCTGCCCAGGAGAGTCAGTCTTCGTCTCGAGAGTGGGCATGCACGTGGGCTTTCCTCCTGAGCAGTAGCAGCAGTGTCTCGCTTCCCGTCTCGTGGATCAAGGGATCTGTGTCTTTCCTCGAGGCATTTCCATGGGGCTTTCCCACAGGGCTATTCCACGTGCCATCATGCAGTGCTGGGAAAACAGGTATCTCCTTCCCCACATAGGGGTACACTGTCCCCTTGGGCGTGTATCTCCAGGGCATTCGCGCTTGGGGGTTGCCCACGGATGTTGGCCTCAGGCTCCACATGAGAAAAGCCCCTAATGGCATTAGCTGCCGGTCCAGACGCTGGCCCCTCAGGTCTCTGGCCGGAGCCTTGGGCTCCAGGCAACTCCAAGCCCTCGGGGCTGGCGCTCTGGGACTGCTGTAGGGAAAGGACGCCAGGAGCCCACGGAGGAGTTGGGGAGGCGCAGGGGGCATATGGAGGCTAGGACAGCGTGGGATCTAGGTGGAGGTGCTGGAGAGAGCGTCCATTGTCCCGGAATGCCTCGGAGGAGCCAGCGGGGGACAGTACAGGCCCAGGGACCTGTGGTATGTGAAAAGGTGGGAAACCCCAGAACAAGGCAGGCTGGGAAAGGGGGCGTGGGCGGCCAATTCAAAGGGACCTAGGGGGCGTTTCCTGGGCAGTGAGCTCCCTTGGCACTGCTGAGGGCCCCTGATTGATCCACCCAGGGTTGATCCCACCATCCGCTGCGAGGGAGGGCCACAAACCAAAGCCCCCGAACTGCCCACCCACCCCAACGGGGATCTTGGCGGTCCGGGGCACAGCTGTGCCCGGGAAAAGCCCACTCACTCCACGGGACTCCGTCCAGGGTCTCTGCTTGGAAAGAGGCCAGGGGCGGCCCCCTCCATCTACGCACCCAAACCCTATTGACGTCAATGGGGGCGGAGACGCCTCCCGCTCTCCAGAGTCCTGGGCTGCTGGGTCCCCGCCCACTCGGCCAGCAGTCTGCAGCACTCCCGTGTGCCTCTCCCACCATGGCTTCGTCCGGCTCCTCCAGCACCTCAAGCGGTACGTTTGCCCTCGGTCCCTGGGGTCGGATCACGTCTCAGGGGATTTGCGGGTGGCCCGGGCAAGGGCTCTCGGCCCACGTGTCGACCCCCCTCCCGCCCGAGAACGGCGGGGACCCATCGGCCGGGCCCGGGGTTCCCAGGCGTCAGGTGTGCCCAAAGTTGGAGGGCGTGGCATCGTTCGTTCATCTTGCTCCTTTGGCACACACATGGCTTCTCCGTTCTCTTTTCTGGGAAGACAGTGTTGTTTTAGGGGGCACGCTGCGGGGGTCGGGGGCCGGTGGGAGCGGGTGCTGTACTGGGATGAGGCCCTTTATCCTCACATCTTCCTGTGGGAACGGGAGTCGGGGAGCTCTGTGGCCTTGCCGCCTTCAGTGGCTTCCTCTGCACAGGGGCCAAGTGCCTTCTGCCTTCTGTCAGGCGTTACGGGGTTTGGGCTTCGCTTTGGCGGCCTTGGACTTGGCCCTGGCCTGGGCCTTGGCCTTACCCTTGGCGTTGCCCTTGCCCTTGCCCTTGGCCTTGGGCTTGGCCTTCCCTAGGCCTTGTCCTTGGCCTTACCTTGTCCTTGCCCTTACCTTGTCCTTGCCCTTAAAGTTAAACTTGACCTTGACTTTGACCTTGAACTTGAACTTGACCTTGAGATTGAATTTGACCTTGAACTTGACTTTGAACTTGACCTTGACTTTGACCTTGACCTTGACTTTGAACTTGACCTTGCCCTTGAACTTGACCTTGACTTTGACCTTGAACTTGAACTTGAACTTGACCAACAACGGGAGACCAGATTTGCTCAGAGCACCGGAGGTCCAGAGGCAGGGCCGTGTATCTCCCCTTCCCTTTGTGATCATTGCAAAGACATTCCTAGCTGATAGCGGGAGTGCCCATGAAGAAGCAAGCAGTGGGAGTGTGTTTGACACGACTGTGTGCCTCAACTCCACAAGGGGCCTTTCCTCTCGAAGTAGGCCCCATGTCCCCTTGGGGAGGGTGTCATGCCTCTTTTCTCCACACTGCCAAAGGGTGGAGCAAAGCTCGCTCTGTCAGAGGTACAAAAACAGCAATTGAATGGATTTTCAAGCTCTTGCTAGGCTGCACCCTTTCAGGGCCCACTTTACTGAAACAGGTGCTCTGTGGCCCCCGGTTGGGTATGCAGGTTCACAAACAGGGTGAGATCCTGTCCAAGCCAACAATTTTCCTGAAAGACCTAGGCTCACTAAAGCTCTCCTCCAGAGCAAAGGGGATAGAGGAGATGTATGGAGGAGTCTTTGCCTTTCCCTGTGAGTGTGGGGCTACTCCCTACGGCCCCAAGCTCAGGGATAACTGCCTCTAAGAAAGGAATGGCAAGAAGCGCTAATCTTGGAGGTTGGGACAGGAGTTCGCAGCATGTGGGGAAAGAAAGACTTCTTCGGGGAAGAAGAGGCAACCACCGGGGTGTGTTCGCAAGCCTCTATTTGGAAGGAACACGTTTGCTTATACAACTCAAGACCTCCAGATCTGCTCAGAGGACTGAAGTTCCAGAGGCAGGGCCATGTATCTCCCCTTCCCTTTGAGATCCTTGCCAAGACATTCCTAGCAGATTGTCGGAGTGCCCATGAAGAAGCAAGCAGCGGGAGTGTGCTTGACATCACTGGCTGCCTACCTGGGCTCAGCTCCTCAAGGGCCTTTCTCTCCTGGTAGGCCCTATGTCCCCTTTGGGAGAGGGTTGTGCCTCTTCCCTCCACACTGCCAAAGGGTGGAGGTGGAGCAAACTCGTTCTCTCCGAGGTAAAAGAAAGACAAATTGGATGGATCTTTAAGCTCTTGCTATGCTGCACCCCTCCAGGACCCACTCGAGCAAAACAGGTGCCCTGTGGCCCCTAGGTCGGGTATGCAGGTTCACACACCGGGTGTGATCCCGTCAAAGCCAAGAATTTTCCTGACAGACCTAGGCTCACTAGAGCTCTCCTCCAGAGGAAAGGGGACAGAAAAGATGTGTGTGTGGAGGTGGCTCTGCCTTTCCAGGTCCCAATCTCAGGGATAACTGCCCCTAAGAAAGGAACTGCTGCTGCTGCTGCTGCTGCTGCTGCTGCTGCTGCTGCTAAGTTGGTTCAGTCGTGTTCGACTCTGTGCGACGCCATAGACGGTAGCCCACTAGGCTCCCCCGTCCCTGGGATTCTCCAGGCAAGAACAGTAAGTGGGTTGCCATTGCCTTCTCCAATGCATGAAAGTGAAAATGAAAGTGCAGTCGCTCAGTCGTGTCCGACCCTCAGCGACCCCATGGACTGCAGCCTACCAGGCTTCTCTGTCCATAGGATTTTCTGAAAGGAACTGCAAGAAGCACTTTTCCAGGAGGCTGGGAAAGGGAGTTTGCAGGATGTGGGGAAAGAGAGCCTCCTTCGGGGAAGAATAGGCGGCCACTTGTTTTGTGTTGCAAACCTCTATTTGGAAGGAACAGGTTAGCTTATACAAAGGGAGACCTCCAGATCTGCTCAGAGGACCGAAGTTGCAGAGGCAGGTCGGTGTATCTTCCCTTCACTTTGCGATCCTTGCAAAGACATTCCTTGCTGCTAGATGACTCAGCAAGGGCCTTTGAGACTGTTGTTTTCTTTCCTAGGTTCAAAGATTCCTTCAGTTCCTAATATAGATATCCTAGAAATGATATGACATCCGTGAAAATCTGATATGTCCTGGTCAAATGCTGTCAGTTATCATTCTAGTTATCATATTAAAGCATTTCAAGTCGCAGCAGTGACCAGATGACATTGTCAATTTCTATTTCATCAGGTTTTAACCATGTCCTCTGTGGTTTCACACTGATGCCTTTGCAGAAATACTGCTACTTCAAGATATATGGAAAATACTTTTTTTAAGCTTACTGATAATTTGTTTGTTTGTTTGCTTGTCTTCTGGTAAGCTGCTACCAGATGGAATTTAGTCTCCTCTCTAGGTTAAGAGAACTGTTTTCTTAGAATGCAATTTTTGATCACAGACTATGAGTTTCTCTACCTTTCATTGATTTATAATTGTTTTCATCATCTGTTTTTTTACTTCGGTGAAGTAAATAAGCCTTATTTAAGATTTTGGTACATGTAGGATGGACTAAGCTTTCCCCACTCTTGCAAGTTCCCTTAACCCTTCAGATTCTTCTCGTGGGACCAAGATCTCACTTTCCTCCAGAGGGACAATCCAAGCTTTTTATCAGTTGATCTGCCCCTGACATCAGAGTCAAGTTGAGCACGAGTTGGCCTATAATTTAGGCATGAAACTATGACTACATAAAGAAAAGGTGACTTTATGATTCAGGGATGGCCATGATATGCCTTGCACTTCAGAGAAAATGGGTTAAAATGATTTTTTTTTCCTTCAAAACTGCACACCCAGTTCTTTCAGCATATGCAATTGAAAACATCTAGTCATTAGGTCAGTTTTCATTCCAATCCCAAAGAAAGGCAATGACAAAGACTATTCAAGCTGCTGCACAATTGCACTCATCTCACACACTAGTAAAGTAATGCTCAAAATTCTCCAAGTTCACATGAACTGTGAACTTCCAGATGTTCAAGAGGGATTTAAAAAATGCAGAGAAACCAGAGATCAAATTGCCAACATCCACTGGATCATTGAAAAAGCAAGAGAGTTCCGGAAAAAAAACCCATCTATTTCTGCTTTATTGACAATGCCAAAGCCTTTGACTGTGTGGATCACAAGAAACTGGGAAAAATTCTGAAAGAGATGGGAATACCAGACCACCTGACCTGTCTCTTGAGAAACCTGTATGCAGGTCAGGAAGAAACAGTTCGAACTGGACATGGAACAACAGACTGGTTCTACATAGGAAAAGGAACATGTCAAGGCTGTATATTGTCACCCTGCTTATTTAACTTATATGCAGAGTACAGCATGAGAAACACTGGGCTGGAGGAAGCACACGCTGGAATCAAGGTTGCTGGGAGAAATATCAATAATCTCAGATATTCAGATGACACCACCCTTATGGCAGAAAGTGAAGAAGAGCTAAAGAGTCTCCTGATGAAAGTGAAAGAGGAGAGTGAAAAGTTAGCTTAAAGCTCAGCATTCAGAAAACTACAATCATTGCATCCAGTCTCATCACTTCATGGCAAATAGATGGGAAAACATTGGAAACAGCAGCAGACTATTTTGGGGGGCTTGGAAATCACTGCAGGTGATGGCTGCCTCCATGAACTTAAAACATATTTATGACTTGGAAGAAAAGTGATGACCAAACTAGACAGCATATTAAAAAGCCGAGACGTTGCTTTGCCAACAAAGATCCATCCGGTCAAGGCTATGGTTTTCCATATGTCATGGATGGATATGAAAGATGTACTATAAAGAAAGTGACAGCTGAAAATTTGATGCTTTTGAACAGTGGTGTTGGAGAAGATGCTTGTAGGTCGCTTAGACTACAAGGAGACGCAACCACTCCATCCTAAAGGAAATCAGGTCTGAATATCCATTGGAAGGACTAATACTGAACCTGAAACTCCAATACTTTGGCCACTTGATGTGAAGAGCTGACTCACTTGGAAGTTGCTTTGATTTGCCTATGAGTGTGGGAGCCCTCCCTGGGCAAAGGGCCTCAGGGGTCATTGCCACTGAATCATGACATCCAAGCAAGCGCATTCCAGCTGTGTGACATGCAGGAAGCAGGAGACTGGGAAAACTGTCTTCCTGAGAGGAAGGAAAGTCATCCACAGAGAGTGTGTTTTCAGGCCTCTCTTTGCAGCAAGTGTTTTGCTTCTCAGACATCAGAGCTGCAGGCTTGCTCTGAGGGCCTCAATTCCAGAGTCAGGGCTGTGTGTCTCACTGCACTTTCCAAGCATTGCAGACACATTCCTAGGTTGGAGCAGTGCTTCCCATGAGAAAGAAGCCTCGGGAGTGTGTCTGAGCGGGCTGAGTGCCATGCTAGGGTCACCTAGTCGAGGGCACCTTGCACATCCAATGGGCCCCAGGCGAGTAGCTATGGACCGGCCCCTCGGTTGAGATATCCCAAAGCAGGGAACAAAGCTAGCTCTGTCAGAAGGAGGAAAACAGCCATGGGATGGATTTTCAAGCAGTTGCTAAGTCACACCACGTGAGGGCTCCGCGGGAAAGAAATGCGAATTTTGGCCTCTAGGCCCAGTATCCGGATGTGTGCACAGGATATTTTCCCCACAGGACCCAAGAATGTTCCAGACAGACCTAAGCTCACTAGCTCTCTCCTGCAGAGGAAATGAAATATTGTTGCTGAACCACGAAAAGATGCTGGGATTCTTGGCTTATGGAGGAGAAGAATTCAATCCAGGGCCCAAGACGAGGCTTGATTGCTCAGAGCTTTTGTGCAATCGAGTTTTATTCAAGAAGAAAGGAGATAGAGAAAGCTTCTGACAGAGACATCACAAGGGGCAGAAAGCGTACCCCCTTGCTAGTGTTAGTAATGGAGTTATATACTCTCCAATAAGTTATTACAACGAACAAAAGAATGTCTGGAGGTTGTAAAGACTCACTAGACCTACTCCCATCATTTACATTTTAAGATAACAGGATTAGCCAGAAGGCTTTTCCAGAGACCATCCTCAAGAAGGATGCATGATTGTTATATAATCCTAAGGAATGTAGAGGGAAAAAAGTGTGCCCTTTCTTCCTCCTTGAGAATTCTAGACCCCTCTCTCCTTGGGGACCCTTGAACTTCTTATAAACCTGCCTTGGCAATGACTCTCTCCGAAACATGATTGAACAGCCGTTTGGAGCTTCCTTTGACTTTCCCTGGGAGGGAGGGAGCCCTCCCTGAGCACAGGGCCTCAGGGGCCATGGCCAATGAAAACTAATCTCCCAGTAAGTGCTTTTCAGCCCTGTGTGACTCTCAGCCCACAGGAGGCTGAGAAAACTCTCTTCCTTGGAGGAAGGAAAGGCAGCCCAAGAGTGTGTTTTCAGGCCTGTATCTTGCAGCAAGTGTTTGGCTTGTTAGACATAAGACCTGCAGGCCTGCTCCAACAGACTCCATTCCAGAATCAGGGCCTTGTGTCTCCCTGCAGTTTCCTGGCCTCGCAAACACATTCCTAGGTGAGAGCAGTCCTGCCCATGGGGAAGCAGGCTGCGGGAGTGTGTCTGAGGGGGCCAGGTGCCATGCTGGGGTCACCTGGTCGAGGGCACCTTGCACCTCCAATGGACCCCAGGCAAGGAGTTGCAGGCCACCACCTTGCTTCTGAAATCCCAAAGTGGGGAGCAAAGCTCGCTCTGTCAGAGGGAAGAAAACAGCAACAGGATGGATTTTCAAGCAGTTGCTAGGCTGTACTGCGTTAGGGCTCCAAGGAAGAAAAATGCAGATGTTAGCCCCTACGACTGGTATCCAGGTGGGCTCCCAGGATGATTTCCCCGCAGGATCCAAGAACGTTCCAGACAGACCTGGGCTCACTAGCACCCTCCTGCAGAGGAAACATGATAGAACAGCTGTTTGGAGGTTGCTTTGACCTCCCCTGGGAGGGTAGGATCCCTCCCTGGGTGCAGGGCCTCAGGGGCCATTGCCGCTGAGAAATGCCCTCTAAGCCAGACCTTTCCAGCCTTGTATGACTCAGCACGGAGGAGACTGGAAAAGCTATCTTCCTTGGAGGAAGGAAAGGCAGCCCCAGAGAGTGTGTTTTCACACCTGTATCTCGCAGCAAGTGTTTGCCGTCTCAGACGTCAGACCTCCAGGCCTGCTCCAACGGCCTCAGTTCCAGAGTCAGGGCCGTGTGTCTCCCTGCATTTTCTGAGCCTTGGGAACACATTCCTAGGTCAGAACAGTCCTGCCCATGGGGAAGGAGGCTGCGGGAGTGTGTCTGAGGGGCTCGGGTGCCATGCTGGGGTCCAATAGACCTGGTACCTCCAATAGACCCCAGGACAACAGCGGTGGGGCTCCCCCTGGCTTCCGAAATGCCAAAGCGAGAAGCAAAGCTAGCTCTATCAGAAGGAAGAAAAGAGCAATTAGATGGATGTTCAGGCTGTTGCTGGGCCGCACCACTTCAGGGTCCCCCCCGAGAGGAGCAGGCGCCCTGTGGCCCCTAGGTCCGATATGCAGGTTAACACACAGGATGTGTCCCCATAGGAGCCAAGAATTTTCCTGACAGACCTAGGCTCACTAGAGCTCTCCTACAGGGCAAAAGGGATAGAACAGACTGTGGATGTGACTCTGCCTTTCCCAGCGAGGGAAAGGGGATGGGACAGATGTGTGCTGTGGCTCTGCCTTTCCCTGGGAGTGTGGAGCCGCTCCCTATGGCCCCTGGCTCCAGGGGAAATTGCCCCTGAATAATGACCTCTAAGAAGCGCTTTTCCAACTGGCTGAGACGTGGAGTTCTCAGGATGCAGGGAAAGCGAGTGTCCCTTCGGGGAAGCAAAGGCAGTCACCTGTTATCATTACTTACTAGAATAGTAGGTACCTTCTCCAGTTGGGCAGAGGCCTTCCCTACCTGATCTGAAAAAGAAAATGAAGTAGCTCGCTGATTTGAGAAATAATTCCCAGACTTGGGTTTCCAACCAGCATAGAATCCGACAATGGCCCTGTCTATGTAGCCGCGTTAATTAACAGGTATGTGAAGCTCTAAATATCAGTGGAAATTACATACAGCATATAGGCCCCAGTGTTCTGGAACGGTGCAAAGAAACAACCAAACTCTTGAAGAGACACTTTCAAAATGGATCATAGAGACTGACTGTACATGGATGGGCTTGCTTCTGGCAGACTTACTCATATTACGGGTAACCGCACGTTCCCATAGTTGTTGTCCTTATGAAATTTTCTATGGGAGACCCCCCCCACAATGAGGCAGGTGTTAGCAGATTTGCCACAAGTAAGGAGGTGGGATTTCACAGCAGCTGGAACAATTAGGTACAGTAATAAATCAGGTAACTAAGTTTGTATGAAAAAGAATATCATTCCCCCTTGAGGAACAGATTCATGAATTTGTGCTCAGTGATCAGGTGTGGCTCAATGACTGGAAACACAATTCCTTGGCCTGACATCGGAAAGGTCCTTATATTGTTGTTTTAGCCACAATTCTGAAAGGGAAGGGAATACCAGACCACCTAACCTGCCTCTTGAGAAATCTGTATGAAGGTCAGGAAGCAACAGTTAGAGCAGGACATGGAACAACAGACTGGTTCCAAAAGGAAAAGGAGTATGTCAAGGCTGTATATTGTCACCATGTTTATTTAACTTATATGCAGAGTACATCATGAAAAATGCTGGGATGGAAGATACAAGAGCTGGAATCAAGATTGCCGGAAGAAATAGCAATAAACTTAGATATGCAGATGACACCAACATTATGGCAGAATGGGAAGAGGAACGGGTATGTCGGGGAACTTCTTGAGTTGCAGCAAAGGTGTGAAGGACCCTTTCGAAGTTCCAGAGGTTAGGTGTGGTTAGTCTCGAGATGCCTCAGCGGGAATGGGCCTCATGTCGCCTGGAATGGAGAGGCTCCTGGATATTCCCGAGTATCAGCAGGTGCTCTCGAGTTACGACGGGGACTTCAGGGACCAGCTCTGGCGGCCTCAGGAATGCCCAGTCATCATGCGTGTTGCTAGGGGGCCTCTCGTGATTCCTCTCCCGTCGATGCGGGGGCCTAAGACCTTGTGTGGAGTCGGGGCCGGAAGCTGAGGATTCCTCTCCAGTGCTGACATGGATCTTGGGGTACCTCTGGAGTCTCCACAGGGGAGTCAGTCCTCGTCTCGAGTGGGGGCATGCGTGTGTGCTTTCTTCCCATGCTGTAGCTGCCGTGTCACGCTTCCCGTTGCGTGAACCAAGGGATCTGTGGCTTTCCCTCGAGGCTTTCCACGAGGCTTTCTCACAGGGCGGTTCCACGTGCCACCGTGGTGTGAGTCGATCCTCGGCGTGAAAGTCGAGGCAGTGCAGGGAAAACAGGTTCCTCTGGAATGGACTGAGGCATCTGGGGTACTCTTGGAATGGTGGCACGACCCTTGATTTCCTCTCGACTTTCCTGTGGAGATTGCCTCCTCTTGAGATGCGACGGGAATGCCGGGAATTCTTTCCCGAAGAAGCAGGGAAAGGATCCCTCATCTCGAGCAACGAGGCGGTGGGCGGGATCCTCGTGCTTCCTCTCCAGTGGAGACGGGTACGTCGGGGAATTTCTTGAGTTGCAGCAAGGGTGTGAAGGACCCTTTGGAAGTTCCAGATGTTAGGTGTGATTAGCCTCGAGAAGCCTCAGCGGAAATGGGCCTCATCTCGCCTGGAGGAGAGAACCTCTTGGATTTTCTCGAGTTGCAGCAGGTGCTCTCGACTTGCGACGGGGACCTCAGGGACCCGCTCTGGTGGCCTCAGGAAAGGCCAGTCCCCATGCGAGTTGCTCGGGGGCCTCTCGGGATTCTTCTCCCGTCGATGCCAGGCCTAAGACCTTGTGTGGAGTCGGGGCCGGAACCTGAGGATTCCTCTCCAGTGCTGACATGGATCTTGGGGTACTTCTGGAGTCTCCTCAGTGAAGTCAGTCCTCGTCTCGAGTGGAGGCATCTACGTCCTCTTTCCTCACTATCGGTAAAAGGAGTGTCACGCTTCCGTCGCGTGGATCAAGGGATCTGTGGCTTTGCCTCGAGGGTTTCCCACGAGGCTTTCCCACGAGGCTTTCCCACAGGGCTGTCCCACGTGCCACGGTGGTGTGAGTCGAACCTCGGCATGAAAGCCGAAGCAGTGCAGGGAAAACAGGTTCCTCTGGAATGGACTGAGACATCTGGGGGACTCTTGGAATGGTGGCACGACCCTGGAGTTCCTCTCGCCTTTCCTGTGGAGAGCGCCTCCTCTGAGATGCCACGGGAACACCGGGAATTCTTTCCCTACCAAGCAGGGAAAGGATTCCTCCTCTCAAGCTATGATATGGAAACGGGGCCTGTCTGAATGTGGGCGGGACACTCGCGCTTCCTCTCGAGTGGAGAGGGGTATGTCGGGGAACTTCTTGAGCGGCAGCAAGGGTGTGAAGGACCCTTTGGAAGTCCAGAGGTTAGGTTTGATTAGCCTCGAGACGCCTCAGCGTTAATGGGCCTCAACTCGACTGGAGGAGAGAACCTCCTGGTATTTCTCGAGTTGCAGCAGGTGCTCTCGACTTACGATGGGGCCCTCAAGGACCCGCTCTTGTGGCCTCAGGAAAGGCCAGTCCCCATGCGAGTTGCTAAGGGGCCTCTCGGGATTCCTCTCCCATCGATGCCAGGGCCTAAGACCTTGTGTGGAGTCCAGGCCGGAACCTGAGGATTCCTCTCCAGTGCTGACATGGATCTTGGGGTACTTCTGGAGTCTCCCCAGGGGAGTCAGTCCTCGTCTCGAATGCGGGCATGCAGGTGCGCTTTCCTCCCGATGGGTAGCAGCAGTGTCACGCTTCATGCCGCGTGGATCTAGGGATCTGTGGCTTTCCCTCGAGGCTTTCCCACGAGGCTTTCCCACAGGGCTGTCCCACATGTCCCCGTGGTGTGAGTCGATCCTCAGCATGAAAGTCGAGGCATTGCAGGGAAAACAGGTTCCTCTGGAATGGACTGAAACATCTGGGGGACTCTTGGAATGGTGGCACAACCCTTGAGTTCCTCTCGCCTTTCCTGTGGAGAGCGCCTCCTCTTGAGATGCGACGGGAACGCCGGGAATTCTTTCCGGACCAAGCAGGGAATGGATCCCTCATCTCGAGCTAGGAGGCGGAAAGGGGGCTCCTCTGGATGTTGGCGGGACCCTCGTGCTTCCTCTCGAGTGAAGACGGGGGCTTCGGGGAATTTTTTGAGTTGCCACACGGGTGTGGAGGACTCTTTTGAAGTTCATGAGGGAAGGTGTGATTAGCCTCGAGAGTCCTCAGCGGATATGGGCCTCATTTCACCTGGAAGGGCGATCCTCCTGGATTTTCTAGAGTTACAACAGGTGCCTCTCGAGTTACCACGAGGCCCTCAGGGACTCGATCTGGTGGCCTTAGGTAAGGCCAGTCTCCATTCGAGTTGCTAGTGGCCACTCAAATTGCTCCCCAGTCCATGCCGAGGCCTCAGACCTTGTGTGGACTCTGGCTTGGATCCTGAGGATTCCTCTCCAGTGCTGTCATGGATCTTGGTGTTCTTCTGGAATCTCTTCAGGGACTTAGTCCTCCTCTCCAGTGGGGACATGCACGTCCGCTTTGCTCCCATGCTGTATCAGCAGTGTCAGGATTCCCATCGCATTACTAACGTGATCTGTGACTTTTCCTTGAGGCTTTCCCACGAGGCTTTCCCACAGGGCTGTCACACGTGACACCATTTTTGATTCGATACTCGGTGTGAAATTCGAGGCAGTGCAGGAAATCAGTTCCCTCAGAGTGGACTGAGACATTTGGGGGTCTTTTGCAATGGGGCACGAACCCTGTAGTTCCTCTCGACTTTCTCATTTAGACCGCCTCCTCTTGAGATGCGACGTGAACGCCAGGAATCCTTTCCCGACGAAGCAGGAAAGGATCTCTCATCTCCAATTAAGAGGTGGAAATGAGGCTCCTCTTGTGGTTTGCTGGACCCTCTTTCTTCCTCTCGAGTGGAGACCGGATTGCTGGGGAAGTTCTGAGTTGCAGCAAAATGTGAAGGACCATTTCGAAGTTTTAGACGGATTGTGCGTTTTGCCAGGATGTGCCTCAGTGTAAAAGGGCCTCATCTCTCATGAACCGCTTCATCAGGTTTGGCTCAGGCGCTGCTTCCCTGAGCTGAGGCTGTGGGCGGGAGCCCAGAGACGCAGAGCTAGGCCCAAACCACCTGTGCACTTCTCTGATGGAAGGACAGCACTCAGGAACCCACGTTTGAGAGGCACACGAGCCAGGCACCTACGGAGTCAGCATCCGAGTGTGGGAGACTGCAGGCCTCATCCACAGCCCCAGGAGCCTGGTGCTCCTAGTGCAGAGGTGAGTTTGGGGGGCCAAACAAAACTGAAGGAGCCCTGCAGTTTCACTTCCCTCCTTGGCAGTGTGCAAACAACAGGCATCTAAGCCCTCCCCAAGGACGCCTGGGGCCTAGGTACAAAGGCAAGGCAAGAGCAGAGCTGAGGCCAGGGAGGCGACAGTGGCGTCTCCCAGGCTCGCGCAGCCTGCTCATTCCTGGGCAGGAAGCATAGCAGCGAGGCAAGTCTGGGCAAGGCTCGCCCAGGGCAGAGCAGCCTCACGCCAGCAACTCTGCCACATCGGGCCTCTGAGCGGAGCTGGAGCTCTGCCGTACAGGAGGCGCACACAGGTCCAGCGAAGCAGGGCTTTACACGCACGCGGCTGGGCTGCCTCTTCTTCCCCGAGGACGCTCGCTTCCGCGCATGCTGTTCAGTCGGCTTCTAGGAGGGGGCGCTCTGCGCCTCCTGCAGGTCTTGGCTCACAGGCTGCTTGCCCTGAGCTGGGGCTGTGGGCGGGAGCTGAGACACGCAGGGGCAGGCCCCAACCAGCTGCACACGTCTCTGCGTGGGAGGAGAGTGGTAGGGAGGCTTCATGTGTGAGGCAGCTGCTGGGCGCCCACAGAGTCAGCCTCCTAGTGTGCGGGGCTACAGAGCCCTGCTAGGGGCCTTGGGAGCCTGGTGCACTCCGTGCGGTGCTGACTCTGGGCGGCCAAGCAACCGCTGGAGGAGCCCTGCACTTGCCCTTCCTTTCCCTCCGACAGAGCTCTTCCTGCTGGAGCCCTTGGCAGTGTGCATGCGACCGGCCCCTGAGCCCTCCCCAAGGACGCCTTGAGCCTAGGTGCAAAGGCAAGGTAGGAGCGGAGCTGAGTCCAGGAAGGCCCCAGTGACGTCTGCCAGCCTCGCCCAGCCGGCTCCTTCCTGGGCAGGAAGCCTAGCAGTGAGGCAAGTCTGGGCAAGGCTCTCCCATGGCAAAGCAACCTCGCGCCAGCAACTTTGTCAGATCGCGCCTCTGAGCAGAGTTGGAGCTCTGGAGTCCTGGAGGCACACTCGGCTCCAGCCAAGCAGGGCTTGAGCTGCACGAGGCTGGGCGGCCTCTTCTTCCCCAGAGGTTCTACTTCCCCGCATGCTGTTCACTCGGTTTCCTGGCAGGGGCGCTCTGCTCCTCCTGCAGGTCTTGGCTCAGGGGCTACTTGCCCTGAGCTGGGGCTGTGGGCGGGAGCCCAGGCACGCAGGGGCAGGTCCCAACCAGCGGCACACGTCTCTGCTGGGGAGGAGAGTGCTAGGGACGCTGTGTGTGTGAGGCAGCTGCTGGGCGCCCACGGAGTCAGCCTCCGGGTGTGCGGGGCTGCAGACCCCAGCCAAGGGCCCTGGGAGCCTGGTGCACTCGGTGCGGCGCTGATCTGGGCGGCCAAGCAACCGCTGGAGGAGCCCTGCACTTGCCCTTCCCTTCCCTCTCACAGAGCTCTCCCTGCTGGAGCCCTTGGCAGTGTGCACGACACCGGCCCCTGAGCCGTCTCCAAGGACGCCTGGGGCCTAGGTGCAAAGGCAAGGAAGGAGCGGAGCTGAGGTCAGGAAGGCGCCAGTGGCGTCTCCCAGCCTCGCGAAGCCTGCTCCTTCCTGGGCAGGAAGCCTAGCAGTGAGGCAAGTCTGGGCAAGGCTCGCCCAGGGCAGAGCAGCCTCGCGCCTGCAACTCTGCCAGATCGGGCCTCTGAGCAGAGCTGGAGCTCTGCCGTCCCGGAGGCGCACTCGGCTCCAGCCAAGCAGGGCTTGAGCAGCACGCAGCTTGGCTGCCTCTTCTTCCCTCGAGGAGGCTCGCCTCCCGGTCGGCTGTTCACTCGGCTTCCAGGCGGGGGCGCTCTGCTCCTCCTGCAGGTCTTGGCTCAGGGGCTGCTTGCACTGAGCTGGGGCTGTGGGCGGGAGCCCAGGCACGCAGGGGCAGGCCCCAACCAGCTGCACACGTCTCTGCTGGGGAGGAGAGCGCTAGGGAATCTACGAGTGTGAGGCAGCTGCTGGGCGCCCAGGGAGTCAGCCTCCGGGTGTGCGGGGCTTCAGACCCCAGCCAGGGGCCCTGGGAGCCTTGTGCACTCCGTGCGGCGCTGAATCTGGGCGGCCAAGCAACCGCTCGAGGAGCCCTGCACTTGCCTTCCCTTCCCTCTCACAGAGCTCTCCTGCTGGAGCCCTGGCAGTGTGCATGTCACCGGCCCCTAAGCCCTCCCAAGGACGCCTGGGGCCTAGGTGCAAAGGCAAGACAGGAGCGGAGCTGAGGACAGGAAGGCGCCAGTGGCATCTCCCAGCCTCGCGCAGCCGGCTCCTTCCTGGGGAGGGAGTCTAAAGTCAAGGCAAGTCTGGGCAAGCATCGCCGGTGCAGCCTCGCGCCAGGAACTCTGCCCTATGGGTCCTCTGAGCAGAGCTAGGGCTCTGCCTTACTGGAGGCGCACTTGGCTCCAGGCAAGCAGGGCTTTCAGCTTCACGGGGCTGGGCTGCCTCCTCTTCCCCGAAGAGGCTCGCTTCCCTGCTTGGCTGTGCACTCGCCGATCAGGTGGGGCGCAGGGCTCCTCCAGCAGGTCTTGCCTCAGGGGCTGTTTCCACTGAGTTGGGGCTGTGGGCGGGAACCCAGGCAGGCAGTATCAGTCCCCAACCAACTGCACATGTCTCTGCTGGGGAGGAGAGTGCTAGGGAACCTACGTCTGTCATGCACTTGCTTGGCACCCACGAAGTCAGCCTCCGGGTGTGCGTGGCTGCAGACCCCAGCAAGGGGCCCTGGGAGCCTGGTGCTCTCCGTGCGGCGCTGAGTCTGGGCGGCCAAGCAACCGCTGGAGGAGCCCTGCAGGTGCCCTTCCCTTCCGTCTGACAGAGCTCTCACTGCTGGAGCCCTTGGCAGTGTGCAAGCCACCGGCCCTAAGCCCTCCCAAAGGACTCCTGGGGCCTAGGTTCAAAGGTAAGGCAGGAGCGGAGCTGACGCCAGAAAGGCGCCAGTGGCTTCTCCCAGCCTCGCGCAGCCTGCTCCTTCCTGGGGAGGGAGCGTAAAAGCAAGGCAAGTCTGGGCAAGGCTCGCCCATGGCAGAGAAGCCTCACGCCAGGAACTCTGCCAAATCGGGCCTCTGAGCAGAGCTAGAGCTCTGCTGAACTGGAGGCACACTTGGCTCGGGCAAGCAGGGCTATCAGTTGGACCGGGCTGGGCTGCCTCCTCTTCCCCCGAGTAGGCTCCCTTCCCTGCTGGCTGTGCACTCGCAAATCAGGCGGGGGCGCAGGGCTCCTCCAGCAGGTCTTGCCTCAGCGTCTGCTTCCCTGAGTTTGGGCTGTGGGCGGGAACCCAGACACGCAGGATCAGGCCCGAACCACCGGCACATGTCTCTGCTGGGCAGGAGAGGGCTAGGGAACCTACGTCTGTCATGCACTTGCTGGGCGCCCACGGAGTCAGCCTCCGGGTGTGCGGGGCTGCAGACCCCAGCCAGGGGCCCTGGGAGCCTGGTGCTCTTCGTGAGGCGCTGAGTCTGGGCGGCCAAGCAACCGCTGGAGGAGCCATGCAGGTGCCCTTCCCCTCCCTGTGACAGAGCTCTCACTGCAGGCGCCCTTGGCAGTGTGCAACCCGCCAGCCCCTAAGCCCTCCCCAAGGACGCCTGGGGCCTAGGTGCAAAGGCAAGGCAGGAGCGGAGCTGAGGCCAGGAAGGCGCCAGTGGCATCTCCCAGCCTCGCGCAGCCTGCTCCTTCCTGGGGAGGGTGCCTAAAAGCAAGGCAAATCTGGGCAAGTCTCGCCCATGGCAGAGCAGCCTCGCGACAGGAACTCTGCCAGATCGGGCCTCTGAGCAGAGCTGGAGCTCTGCTGTACTGGAGGCTCACGTAGACCCTGGCAAGCAGAGCTTTCAGCTTGACGGAGCTGTGCTGCCTCCTCTTCCCCCTGAGGAGCCTCACTTCCCTGCAGGCTGTGCACTCGCCGATCAGGCGGGTGCACACGGCTCCTCCAGCAGGTCTTGCCTCAGGAGCTGTTTCCACTGAGTTGGGGCTGTGGGCGGGTCCCAGACACGCAGGATCAGGCCCGAACCACCGGCACATGTCTCTGCTGGGGAGGAGAGTGCTAGGGAACCTACGTCTGTCATGCACTTGCTTGGCGCCCACGGAGTCAGCCTCCGGGTGTGCGGGGCTGCAGACCCCAGCCAGGGGCCCTGGGAGCCTGGTGCTCTCCGTGTGGCACTGAGTCTGGGCGGCCAAGCAACCGCTGGTGGAGCCCTGCAGGTGCCCTTCCCTTCCGTCTGACAGAGCTCTCACTACTGGAGCCCTTGGCAGTGTGCAATCCACCAGCCCCTAAGCCCTCCCCAAGGACCCCTGGGGCCTAGGTTCAAAGGCAAGGGAGGAGCGGAGCTGAGCCCAGGAAGGCGCCAGTGGCTTCTCCCAGCCTCGCGCAGCCTGCTCCTTCCTGGGGAGGGAGCATAAAAGCAAGGCAATCTGGGCAAGGCTCGCCCATGGCAGAGAAGCCTCGCGCCAGGAACTCTGCCAGATGGGGCCTCTGAGCAGAGCTGGAGTTCTGCAGTACTGGAGGCGCACTCGGGCCCAGCCAAGTAGGGCTAGAGCCGCACGCGGCTGGGCTGCCTCTTCTTCCCTCAAGGAGGCTCGCCTCCCGCCTGCTGTTCACTCGGCTTCCAGGCGGGGGCGCTCTGCGCCTCCTGCAGGTCTTGGCTCAGGGGCTGCTTGCCCTGAGCTGGGGCTGGGGGCTGGAGCCCAGGCACGCAGGGGCAGGCCCCAACCAGCTGCACACGTCTCTGCTGCCGAGGAGAGCGCTAGGGAATCTACGTGTGTGAGGCAGCTGCTGGGCGCCCAGGGAGACAGCCTCCGGGTGTGCGGGGCTGCAGACCCCAGCCAGGGGCCCTGGGAGGCTGGTGCACTCCGTGCGGTACCTAGTCTGGGCGGCCCAGCAACCGCTGGAGGAGCCCTGTACTAGCCCTTCCCTTCCCTCTGACAGAGCTTTCACTGCCGGCGCCCTTGGCAGTGTGCAACCCACAAGCCCGTACTCCCTCCACTAGGACCCCTGAGGCCTAGGTGCAAAGGCAAGGCAGGAGCGGAGCTGAGGCCAGGAAGGCGCCAGTGGCATCTCCCAGCCTCGCGCAGCCTGCTCCTTCCTGGGGAGGGAGTCTAAAGTCAAGGCAAGTCTGGGCAAGCTTCGCCCACGACAGTGCAGCCTCGCGCCAGGAACTCTGCCATATGGGTCCTCTGAGCAGAGCTAGGGCTCTGCCTTACTGGAGGCGCACTTGGCTCCAGGCAAGCAGGGCTTTCAGCTTCACGGGGCTGGGCTGCCTCCTCTTCCCCGAGGAGGCTCGCTTCCCTATTGGCTGTGCACTCGCCGATCAGGCTGGGGCACAGGGCTCCTCCAGCAGGTCTTGCCTCGGGGGCTGTTTCCACTGAGTTGGGGCTATGGGTTGGAACCCAGACAGGCAGTATCAGTCCCCAACCAACTGCACATGTCTCTGCTGGGGAGGAGAGTGCTAGGGAACCTACGTCTGTCATGCACTTGCTTGGCGCCCACGAAGTCAGCCTCCGGGTGTGCGGGGCTGCAGACCCCAGCCAGGGTCCCTGGGAGCCTGGTGCTCTCCGTGCGGCGCTGAGTCTGGCAGGCGAAGCAAACGCTGGAGGAGCCCTGCAGGTGCCTGTCCCATCCGTCTGACAGAGCTCTCACTGCTGGAGCCCTTGGCAGTGTGCAAGGCACCGGGCCCTAAGCCCTCCCTAAGGACTCCTGGGGCCTAGGTGCAAAGGCAAGGCAGGAGCGGAGCTGACGCCAGAAAGGCGCCAGTGGCATCTCCCAACCTCGTGCAGCCTGCTCCTTCCTGGGCAGGAAGCCTAGCAGCGAGGCAAGTCTGGGCAAGGCGCGCCCAGAGCAGAGCAGCCTCGTGCCAGCAACTCTGCCAGATCGGGCCTCTGAGCAGAGCTGGAGCTCTGCCGTACTGGAGGCGCACTTAGCTCCGGGCAAGCAGGGCTTTCAGCTTGACGGGCTGTGCCTCTTCCCTCGAGGAGGCTCGCTTCCCGCCTGCTGTTCACTCGGCTTCAGGCGGGGCGCTCTGCGCTCCTGCAGGTCTTGGCTCAGCGGCTGCTTGCCCGAGCTGGGGCTGTGGGCGGGAGCCCAGGCACGCAGGGCAGGCCCCAACCAGCTGCACATGTCTCTGCTGGGGAGGAGAGTGCTAGGGAAGCTACGTGTGAGGCAGCTGCTGGGCGCCCAGGAGACAGCCTCCGGGTGTGCGGGGCTGCAGACTCCAGCCAGGGGCCCTGGGAGCCTGGTGCACTCCGTGCGGTACTGAGTCTGGGCGGCCAAGCAACCGCTGGAGAGCCCTGCACCTTGCCCTTCCCTTCCCTCTGACAGAGCTCTCCTGCAGGAGCCCTTGGCAGTGTGCAAGCCACCGGCCCTAAGCCCTCCCAAGGAAGCCTGGGGCCTAGGTGCAAAGGCATGGCAGGAGTGGAGCTGAGGCCAGGAAGGCGCCAGTGGCGTCTCCCAGCCTCGCGCAGCCTGCTCCTTCCTGGGCCGGAAGCCTAGCAGAGAGGCAAGTCTGGGCAAGGCTCGCCCATGGCAGAGCAGCCCGCGCCAGCAACTCTGCCAGATCGGGCCTCTGAGCAGAGCTGGAGCTCTGCTGTACTGGAGCCCACTCGGCTCCAGCCAAGCAGGGCTTTCAGCTTGACGGGCTGGGCTGCCTCTTCTTCCCCGAGGAGGCTCGCTTCCCTGCTGGCTGTGCACTCGCCAATCAGGCGGGGGCGCAGGTTCCTCCAGCAGGTCTTGCCTCAGGGGCTGCTTCCCTGAGTTGGGGCTGTGGGAGGAAGCCCAGGCACGCAGGGCAGGCCCCAACCAGCTGCACACGTCTCTGCTGGGGAGGAGAGTGCTAGGGAACCTAGGTCTGTCATGCACTTGCTGGGCGCCCAGGAGACAGCCTCCGGGTGTGCGGGGCTGCAGACCCTAGCAAGGGGCCCTGGGAGCCTGGTGCTCTCCGTGCGGCGCTGAGTCTGGGCGGCCAAGCAACCGCTGGAGGAGCCCTGCAGGTGCCCTTCCCCTCCCTGTGACAGAGCTCTCACTGCCGTCTCCCTTGGCAGTGTGCAACCCACCAGCCCCTAAGCCCTGCCCTAGGACCCTTGGGGGCTAGGTGCAAAGGCAAGGCAGGAGCGGAGCTGAGGCCAGGAAGGCGCCAGTGGCATCTCCCAGCCTCGTGCAGCCTGCTCCTTCCTGGGGAGGGTGCCTAAAAGCAAGGCAAGTCTGGGCAAGTCTCGCCCATGGCAGAGCAGCCTCGCGACAGGAACTCTGCCAGATGGGGCCTCTGAGAAGACCTAGAGCTCTGCTGTACTGGAGGCTCACGTAGACCCTGGCAAGCAGAGCTTTCAGCTTGACGGAGCTGTGCTGCCTCCTCTTCCCCCGAGGAGCCTCACTTCCCTGCTGGCTGTGCACTCGCCGATCAGGCGGGTGCACACGGCTCCTCCAGCAGGTCTTGCCTCAGGAGCTGTTTCCACTGAGTTGGGGCTGTGGGCGGGTCCCAGACACGCAGGATCAGGCCCGAACCACCGGCACATGTCTCTGCTGGGGAGGAGAGTGCTAGGGAACCTACGTCTGTCATGCACTTGCTTGGCGCCCACGGAGTCAGCCTCCGGGTGTGCGGGGCTACAGACCCCAGCCAGGGGCCCTGGGAGCCTGGTGCTCTCCGTGTGGCACTGAGTCTGGGCGGCCAAGCAACCGCTGGAGGAGCCCTGCAGGTGCCCTTCCCTTCCGTCTGACAGAGCTCTCACTACTGGAGCCCTTGGCAGTGTGCAATCCACCAGCCCCTAAGCACTCCCCAAGGACCCCTGGGGCCTAGGTTCAAAGGCAAGGGAGGAGCGGAGCTGAGCCCAGGAAGGCGCCAGTGGCTTCTCCCAGCCTCGCGCAGCCTGCTCCTTCCTGGGGAGGGAGCCTGAAAGCAAGGAAAGTCTGGACAAGGCTGGCCCTTGGCAGAGAAGCCTCGCGCCAGTAACTCTGCCAGATGGGGCCTCTGAGCAGAGCTGGAGTTCTGCAGTACTGGAGGCGCACTCGGGCCCAGCCAAGTAGGGCTTTCAGCTTGACGAGCTGGGCTGCCTCTTCCCTCAAGGAGGCTCGCCTCCCTGCTGGCTGTGCACTCGCCTTCAGGCGGGGGCACACGGCTCCTCCAGCAGGTCTTGGCTCAGGGGCTGCTTGCCTGAGCTGGGGCTGTGGGCTGGAGCCCAGGCACGCAGGGCAGGCCCAACCAGCTGCACACGTCTCTGCTGGGGAGGAGAGCGCTAGGGAATCTACGTCTGTCATGCACTTGCTGGGCGCCCAGGGAGTCAGCCTCCGGGTGTGCGGGCTTCAGACCCCAGCCAGGGTCCCTGGGAGCCTGGTGCACTCCGTGCGGCGCTGAATCTGGGCGGCCCAGCAACCGCTCGAGGATCCCTGCACTTGCCTTTCCCTTCCCTCTCACAGAGCTCTCCTGCTGGAGCCCTGGCAGTGTGCAACCCACCGGCCCCTAAGCACTCCCCAAGGACGCCTGGGGCCTACGTGCAAAGGCAAGGCAGGAGCGGAGCTGAGGACAGGAAGGCGCCAGTGGCGTCTCCCAGCCTCGCGCAGCCTGCTCCTTCCTGGGCAGGAAGCCTAGCAGCGAGGCAATTCTGGGCAAGGCTCGCCCAAGGCAGAGAAGCCTTGCGCCAGGAACTCTGCCAGATCGGGCCTCTGAGCAGAGCTGGAGCTCTGCCGTCCTGGAGGCGCACTCGGCTCCAGCCAAGCAGGGCTTTCAGCTTGACGGGGCTGGGCTGCCTATTCTTCCCCCGAGGAGGCTCGCTTCCCTGCTGGCTGTGCACTCGCCGATCAGGTGGGGCGCAGGGCTCCTCCAGCAGGTCTTGCCTCAGGGGCTGCTTCCTCTGAGTTGGGGCTGTGGGCGGGAACCCAGACACGCAGTATTAGTCCCCAACCAACTGCACATGTCTTGCTGGGGAGGAGAGTGCTAGGGAACCTACGTCTGTCATGCACTTGCTTGGCGCCCACGGAGTCAGCCTCCAGGTGTGCGCGGCTGCAGACCCCAGCCAGGGGCCCTGGGACCCTGGTGCTCTTCGTGAGGCGCTGAGTCTGGGCGGCCAAGCAACCGCTGGAGGAGCCCTGCAGGTTCCCTTCACTTCCGTCTGACAGAGCTCTCACTGCTGGAGCCCTTGGCAGTGTGCAACCCACAAGCCCCTAAGCACTCACCAAGGAAGCCTGGGGCCTAGGTGCAAAGGCAAGGCAGGAGCGGAGCTGAGGCCAGGAAGGCGCCAGTGGCATCTCCCAGCCTCTCGCAGCCGGCTCCTTCCTGGGGAGGGAGCATAAAAGCAAGGCAAGTTTGGGCAAGGCTCGCCCATGGCAGAGAAGCCTCGCGCCAGGAACTCTGCCAGATCGGGCCTCTGAGCAGAGCTGGAGCTCTGCAGTACTGGAGGCGCACTCGGGCCCAGCCAAGCAGGGCTTTCAGCTTGACGGGCTGGGCTGCCTCCTCTTCCCTTGAGGAGGCTCGCTTCCCTGCTGGCTGTTCACTCGGCTTCAGGAGGGGGCTCCCTCCAGCAGGTCTTGCCTCAGGGCTGCTTGCCTGAGCTGGGGCTGTGGGCGGGAGCCCAGGCACGCAGGGCAGGCCCCAACCAGCTGCACACGTCTCTGCTGGGGAGGACAGGGCTAGGGAAGCTACGTCTGTCATGCACTTGCTGGGCGCCCAGGAGACAGCCTCCGGGTGTGCGGGGCTTCAGACTCCAGCCAGGGGCCCTGGGAGCCTGGTGCACTCCGTGCGGTACTGAGTCTGGGCGGCCAAGCAACCGCTGGAGGAGCCCTGCACTTGCCCTTCCCTTCCCCCTCACGGAGCTCTCCCTGCAGGAGCCCTTGGCAGTGTGCAAGCCACCGGCCCCAAAGCCCTCCCCAAGGAAGCCTGGGGCCTAGGTGCAAAGGCAAGGCAGGAGTGGAGCTGAGGCCAGGAAGGCGCCAGTGGCGTCTCCCAGCCTCACGCAGCCTGCCTCTTCCTGCGCCAGAAGCCTAGCAGTGAGGCAAGTCTGGGCAAGGCTCGCCCAGAGCAGAGCAGCCTCGCGCCAGCGACTCTGCCAGATCGGGCCTCTGAGCAGAGCTGGAGCTCTGCCGTACTGGTGGCGCACTCGGCTCCAGCCAAGCAGGGCTTAGACTGCCTCTTCTTCCCTCGAGGAGGCTCGCCTACCCGCCGGCTGTTCACTCGGCTTCCAGGCGGGGGCGCAGGGCTCCTCCAGCAGGTCTTGGCTCAGGGGCTGCTTCCCTGAGTTGGGGCTGTGGGAGGAAGCCCAGGCACGCAGGGCAGGCCCCAACCAGCTGCACACGTCTCTGCTGGGGAGGAGAGCGCTAGGAAACCTACGTCTGTCATGCACTTGCTGGGCGCCCAGGAGACAGCCTCTGGGTGTGCGGGGCTGCAGACCCCAGCCAGGGGCCCTGGGAGCTGGTGCACTCCGTGCGGTACCTAGTCTGGGCGGCCAAGCAACCGCTGGAGGAGCCCTGCACTAGCCCTTCCTTCCCTCTGACAGAGCTCTCACTGCCGGCGCCCTTGGCAGTGTGCAACCCACAAGCCCTGCCCTCCCTAGGACCCCTGGGGCCTAGGTGCAAAGGCAAGGCAGGAGCGGAGCTGAGGCCAGGAAGGCGCCAGTGGCATCTCCCAGCCTCGCGCAGCCTGCTCCTTCCTGGGGAGGAGTCTAAAGTCAAGGCAAGTCTGGGCAAGCTTCGCCCACGACAGTGCAGCCTCGCGCCAGGAACTCTGCCAAATGGGTCCTCTGAGCAGAGCTAGGGCTCTGCCTTACTGGAGGCGCACTTGGCTCCGGGCAAGCAGGGCCTTCAGCTTCACGGGGCTGGGCTGCCTCCTCTTCCCCGAGGAGCCTCACTTCCCTGCTGGCTGTACACTCGCCGATCAGGCGGGGGCGCAGGGCTCCTCCAGCAGGTCTTGCCTCAGGGCTGCTTCCCTGAGTTTGGGCTGTGGGCGGGAACCCAGACACGCAGGATCAGGCCCGAACCAGCGGCACATGTCTCTGCTGGGGAGGAGAGTGCTAGGGAACCTGTGTCTGTCATGCACTTGCTGGGCGCCCACGGAGTCAGCCTCCGGGTGTGCGGGGCTACAGACCCCAGCCAGGGGCCCTTGGAGCCTGGTTGTCTTCGTGAGGCTCTGAGTCTGGGCGGCCAAGCAACCGCTGGAGGAGCCCTGCAGGTGCCCTTCCCCTCCCTGTGACAGAGCTCTCACTGCCGGTGCCCTTGGCAGTGTGCAACCCACCAGCCCCTAAGCCCTACCCTAGGACCCCTGGGGCCTAGGTGCAAAGGCAAGGCAGGAGCGGAGCTGAGGCCAGGAAGGCGCCAGTGGCATCTCCCAGCCTCGCCCAGCCTGCTCCTTCCTGGGGAGGGTGCCTAAAAGCAAGGCAAGTCTGGGCAAGGCTCGCCCATGGCAGAGCAGCCTCGCGACAGGAACTCTGCCAGATCGGGCCTCTGAGAAGACCTAGAGCTCTGCTGTACTGGAGGCTCACGTAGACCCTGGCAAGCAGGGCTTTCAGCTTGACGGAGCTGTGCTGCCTCCTCTTCCCCCGAGGAGCCTCACTTCCCTGCTGGCTGTGCACTCGCCGATCAGGCGGGGGCACACGGCTCCTCCAGCAGGTCTTGCCTCAGGAGCTGTTTCCACTGAGTTGGGGCTGTGGGCGGGTACCCAGACACGCAGGATCAGGCCCGAATCACCGGCACATGTCTCTGCTGGGGAGGAGAGTGCTAGGGAACCTGTGTCTGTCATGCACTTGCTTGGCGCCCGCCTAGTCAGCCTCCTGGTGTGCGGGGCTGCAGACCCCAGCCAGGGGCCCTGGGAGCCTGGTGCTCTCCGTGCGGCACTGAGTCTGGGCGGCCAAGCAACCGCTGAAAGAGCTCTGCACCCGCCCTTCCCTTCCCTCTGACAGAGCTCTCACTGCTGGAGCCCTTGGCAGTGTGCAATCCACCAGCCCCTAAGCACTCCCCAAGGACCCCTGTGGCCTAGATTCAAAGGCAAGGGAGGAGCGGAGCTGAGCCTAGGAAGGCGCAAGTGGCTTCTCCCAGCCTCGCGCAGCCTGCTCCTTCCTGGGGAGGGAGCCTAAAATCAAGGCAAGTCTGGGCAAGGCTCGCCCATGGCAGAGAAGCCTCGCGCCAGGAACTCTGCCAGATCGGGCCTCTGAGCAGAGCTACAGCTCTGCTGTACTGGAGGCACATTTGGCTCGGGCAAGCAGGGCTTTCAGTTTGACGGGGCTGGGCTGCCGCCTCTTCCCCCAAGTAGGCTCGCTTCCCTGCTGTCCGTGCACTCGCAAATCAGGCGGGGGAGCAGGGCTCCTCCAGCAGGTCTTGCCTCAGGGTCTGCTTCCGTGAGTTTGGGCTGTGGGCGGGAACCCAGACATGCAGGATCAGGCCCGAACCACCGCACATGTCTCTGCTGGGCAGGAGAGTGCTAGGGATCCTACGTCTGTATTGCACTTGCTGGGCGCCCAAGGAGTCAGCCTCCGGGTGTGCGGGGCTGCAGACCACAGCCAGGGGCCCTGGCAGCCTGGTGCTCTCCGTGGGGCCCTGAGTCTGGGCGGCCAAGCAACCGCTGGAGGAGCCATGCAGGTGCCCTTCCCTTCCCTCTGACAGAGCTCTCACTGCCGGCGCCCTTGGCAGTGTGCAACCCACAAGCCCCTACGCCCTCCCCTAGGACGCCTGGGGCCTAGGTGCAAAGGCAAGGCAGGAGCGGAGCTGAGGCCAGGAAGGCGCCAGTGGCATCTCCCAGCCTCGCGCAGCCGGCTCCTTCCTGAGGAGGGAGCATAAAAGCAAGGCAAGTCTGGGCAAGGCTCGCCCATGGCAGAGAAGCCTCCTGCCAGGAACTCTGCCAGATCGGGCCTCTGAGCAGAGCTGGAGCTCTGCTGTACTGGAGGCACACTTGGCTAGGGTAAGAGGACTTTCAGCTTGAAGGGGCTGGGCTGCCTCCTCTTCCCCCGAGGAGGCTCGCTTCCCTGCTGGCTGTGCACTCGCCAATCAGATGGGGGAGCAGGGCTCCTCCAGCAGGTCTTGCCTCAGGGGCTGCTTCCCCTGAGTTGGGGCTGTGGGCGGGAACCCAGACACGCAGGATCAGGCCCAAACCACTGGCACATGTCTGTGCTGGGGAGGAGAGTGCTAGGGAACCTACGTCTGTCATGCACTTGCTGGGCGCCCAGGGAGTCAGCCTCCTGGTGTGCGGGGCTGCAGACCCCAGCCAGGGGCCCTGGGATCCTGGGTCTGGGCGGCCAAGGAACCGCTGGAGGAGCCCGGCACTTGCTCTTCCCTACCCTCTGACAGAGCTCTCACTGCCAGGGCCCTTGGCAGTGTGCAACCCACCAGCCCCTAAGCCCTGCCCAGGACGCCTGGGGCCTAGGTGCAAAGGAAAAGCAGGAGCGGAGCTGAGGCCAGGAAGGCGCCAGTGGCATCTCCCAGCCTCGCGCAGCCGGCTCCTTCCTGGGTAGGGTGCCTAAAAGCAAGGCAAGTATGGCCAAGGCTCGCCCAGGGCAGAGCAGCCTCGCGCCAGGAACTCTGCCAGATCGGGCCTCTGAGCAGAGCTGGAGCCTGCTCTACTGGAGGCACACTTGGCTCGGGCAAGCAGGGCTTTCAGCTTGTAGGGGCTGGGCGGCCTCCTCTTCCCCCAAGGAGGCTGGCTTCCCTGCTGGCTGTGCACTCGCCAATCAGGCGGGGGAGCAGGGCTCCTCCAGCAGGTCTTGCCTCAGGGGCTGCTTCCCTGAGTTGGGGCTGTGGGCGGGACCCAGACTTGCAGGATCAGGCCCCAACCACTGGCACATGTCTGTGCTGGGGAGGAGAGTGCTAGGGAACCTACGACTGTCATGCACTTGCTGGGCGCCCATGGAGTCAGCCTCCAGGTGTGCGGGGCTGCAGACCCCAGCCAGGGGCCCTGGGAGCCTGGTGCTCTTCCTGAGGCGCTGAGTCTTGGCTGCCAAGCAACCGCTGGAGGAGCCATGCAGGTGCCCTTCCCTTCCCTCTGTCAGAGCTCTCACTGCCGGCGCCCTTGGCAGTGTGCAACCCACAAGCCCCTACGCCCTCCCCTAGGACGCCTGGGGCCTAGGTGCAAAGGCAAGGCAGGAGCGGAGCTGAGGCCAGGAAGGCGCCAGTGGCATCTCCCAGCCTCGCGCAGCCGGCTCCTTCCTGAGGAGGGAGCATAAAAGCAAGGCAAGTCTGGGCAAGGCTCGCCCATGGCAGAGCAGCCTCGCGTCAGGAACTCTGCCAGATCGGGCCTCTGAGCAGAGCTGGAGCTCTGCTGTACTGGAGGCACACTTGGCTCCGGCAAGCATGGCTTTCAGCTTGATGGGGCTGGGCTGCCTCCTCTTCCCCCCAGGAGGCTCGCTTCCCTGCTGGCTGTGCACTCGCCAATCAGATGGGGGAGCAGGGCTCCTCCAGCAGGTCTTGCCTCAGGGGCTGCTTCCCCTGAGTTGGGGCTGTGGGCGGGAACCCAGACTCTCAGGATCAGGCACGAACCACTGGCACATGTCTGTGCTGGGGAGGAGAGTGCTAGGGAACCTACGTCTGTCATGCACTTGCTGGGCGCCCACGGAGTCAGCCTCCGGGTGTGCGGGGCTGCAGACCCCAGCCAGGGGCCCTGGGAGCCTGGTGCTCTCGGTGAGGCGCTGAGTCTGGTCGGCCAAGGAACCGCTGGAGGAGCCCTGTACTTGCCCTTCCCTTCCTCTCACAGAGCTCTCACTGCTGGAGCCCTTGGCAGTGTGCAAGCCACCGGCCCCTAAGCCCTCACCAAGGACTCCTGGGGCCAAGGTGCAAAGGCAAGGCAGGAGCGGAGCTGAGGTCAGGAAGGCGCCAGTGGCATCTCCCAGCCTCGTGCAGCCTGCTCCTTCCTGGGCAGGAAGCCTATCAGCGATGCAAGTCTGGGCAAGGCTCGCCCAGGCAGAGCAGCCTCGCGACAGAACTCTGCCAGATCGGGCCTCTGAGCAGAGCTGGAGCTCTGCCGTACTGGAGGCGCACTGGGGCCCAGCGGGGCTGGGCTGCCTCTCTTCCCTGGAGGAGGCTCGCCTCCCCTGCTGTTCACTCGGCTTCCAGGCGGGGGCGCTCTGCGCCTCCTGCAGGTCTTGGCTCAGGGGCTGCTTGCCCTGAGCTGGGGCTGGGGGAGCCCAGACACGCAGGATCAGGCCCAACCAGCTGCACACGTCCCTGCTGGGGAGGAGAGCGCTAGGGAATCTACGTCTGTCATGCACTTGCTGGGCGCCCAGGAGTCAGCCTCCGGGTGTGCGGGGCTGCAGACCACAGCCAGGGGCCCTAGGAGCCTGGTGCACTCCGAGCGGCGCTGAGTCTGGGCGGCCCAGCAACCGCTGGAGGAGCCCTGCACTTGCCCTTCCATTCCCTCTCTGACAGAGCTCTCCTGCTGGAGCCCTGGCAGTGTGCATGTCCCCGGCCCCTAAGCCCTCCCCAAGGACGCCTGGGGCCTAGGTGCAAAGGCAAGGAAGGAGCGGAGCTGAGGCCAGGAAGGCGCCAGTGGTGTCTCCCAGCCTCGCGCACCCTGCTCCTTCCTGCGCAAGAAGCCTAGCAGAGAGGCAATTCTGGGCAAGGCTCGCCCATGGCAGAGAAGCGTCGCGCCAGGAACTCTGCCAGATCGGGCCTCTGAGCAGAGCTCGAGCTCTGCTGTACTGGAGGCACACTAGGCTAGGGCAAGAGGACTTTCAGCTTGAAGGGGCTGGGCTGCCTCCTGGCTTCCCTGCTGGTGTGCACTCGCCAATCAGACGGGGGAGCAGGGCTCCTCCAGCAGGTCTTGCCTCAGGGGCTGCTTCCCCTGAGTTGGGACTGTGGGCGGGAACCCAGACAGGCAGCATCAGGCCCAAACCACTGGCACATGTCTGTGCTGGGGAGGAGAGTGCTAGGGAACCTACGTCTGTCATGCACTTGCTGGGCGCCGAGGGAGTCAGCCTCCGGGTGTGCCGGGCTGCAGACCCCAGCCAGGGGCCCTGGGAACCTGGTGCTCTTCATGAGGCCCTGAGTCTGGGCGGCCAAGCAACCGCTCGAGGATCCCTGCACTTGCCTTTCCCTTCCCTCTCACAGAGCTCTCCCTGCTGGAGCCCTGGCAGTGTGCATGTCACCGGCCCCTAAGTCCTCCGCAAGGACGCCTGGGGCCTAGGTGCAAAGGCAAGGCAGGAGCTGAGCTGAGGACATTAAGGCCCCAGTGGCGTCTCCCAGCCTCGCGCAGCCTGCTCTTTCCTGGGGAGGGTGCCTAAAAGCAAGGCAAGTCTGGGCAAGTCTCGCCCATGGCAGAGCAGCCTCGGGACAGGAACTCTGCCAGATCGGGCTTCTGAGAAGACCTAGAGCTCTGCTGTACTGGAGGCTCACGTAGACCCTGGCAAGCAGAGCTTTCAGCTTGATGGAGCTGTGCTGCCTCCTCTTCCCGAGGAGCCTCACTTCCCTGCTGGCTGTACACTCGCTGTTCAGGCGGGGGCACAGGGCTCCTCCAGCAGGTTTTGACTCAGGGGCTGTTTCCATTGAGTTTGGTTTGTGGGCGGGTACCCAGACATGCAGGAACAAGCCCGAACCACCTGCACATGTCTCTGCTGGGGAGGAAAGTGCTAGGGAACCTATGTCTGTCATGCACTTGCTGGGCTCCCACGGAGTCAGCCTCCGGGTGTGCGCGGCTGCAGACCCCAGCCAGGGGCCCTGGGAGCCTGGTGCTCTTCGTGAGGCGCTGAGTCTGGGCGGCCAACAACCGCTGGAGGAGCCCTGCAGGTTTCCTTCCCTTCTGTCTGACAGAGCTCTCACTGCTGGAGCCCTTGGCAGTGTGCAACCCACAAGCCCCTAAGCACTCCCCAAGGAAGCCTGGGGCCTAGGTGCAAAGGCAAGGCAGGAGCGGATCTGAGGCCAGGAAGGCACCAGTGGCATCTCCCAGCCTCGCGCAGCCTGCTCCTTCCTGGGGAGGGTGCCTAAAAGCAAGGCAAGTCTGGGCAAGGCTCGCCCATGGCAGAGAAGCCTCGCGCCAGGAACTCTGCCAGATCGGGCCTCTGAGCAGAGCTGGAGCTCTGCTGTTCTGGAGGCCCACTTGGCACTGGCGAGCATGGCTTTCAGCTTGAGGGGGCTGGGCTGCCTCCTCTTCCCCGGAGGAGGCTCGCTTCCCTGCTGGCTGTGCACTCGCCAATCAGGCGGGGTAGCAGGGCTCCTCCAGCAGGTCTTGCCTCAGGGGCTGCTTCCCTGAGTTGGGGCTGTGGGCGGGACCCAGAATTGCAGGATCAGGCCCCAACCACCAGCACATGTCTGTGCTCAGGAGAAGAGTGCTAGGGAACCTACGTCTGTCATGCACTTGCTGGGCGCCCACGGAGTCAGCCTCCAGGTGTGCGGGGCTGCAGACCCCAGCCAGGGGCCCTGGGAGCCTGGTTCTCTTCGTGAGCCGCTGAGTCTTGGCTGCCAAGCAACCGCTGGAGGAGCCATGCAGGTGCCCTGCCCTTCCCTGTGACAGAGCTCTCACTGCCGGCGCCCTTGGCAGTGTGCAACCCACCAACCCCTAAGCCCTGCCCTAGGACCCCTGGGGCCTAGGTGCAAAGGCAAGGCAGGAGCAGAGCTGAGTCCAGGAAGGCGCCAGTGGCATCTCCCAGCCTCGCGCAGCCTGCTCCTTCCTGGGGAGTGTGCCTAAAAGCAAGGCAAGTCTGGGCAAGTCTCGCCCATGGCAGAGCAGCCTCGCGACAGGAACTCTGCCAGATCGGGCTTCTGAGAAGAGCTAGAGCTCTGCTGTACTGGAGGCTCACTTAGCTCCGGGCAAGCAGGGCTTTCAGCTTGACGGGGCTGTGCTGCCTCCTCTTCCCCAAGGAGCCTCACTTCCCTGCTGGCTGTACACTCGCAGATCAGGCGGAGGCACAGGGCTCCTCCAGCAGGTTTTGCCTCAGGGGCTGTTTCCACTGAGTTGGGGTTGTGGGCGGGTACCCAGACACGCAGGATCAAGCCCGAACCACTGGCACATGTCTCTGCTGGGGAGGAGAGTGCTAGGGAACCTACGTCTGTCATGCACTTGCTGGGCACCCACGGAGTCAGCCTCCGGGTGTGCGGGGCTGCAGACCCCAGCCAGGGGCCCTGGGAGCCTGAGCTCTCCGTGTGGCGATGAGTTTGGGCGGTCCAGCAACCGCTCCAGGATTCCTGCACTTGCCTTTCCCTTCCCTCTCACAGAGCTCTCACTGCTGGAGCCCTTGGCAGTGTGCAATCCACCAGGCCCTAAGCAATCCCCAAGGACCCCTGAGGCCTAGGTTCAAAGGCAAGGGAGGAGCGGAGCTGAGCCCAGGAAGGCTCCAGTGGCTTCTCCCAGCCTTGCGCAGCATACTCCTTCCTGGGGAGGGAGCGTAAAAGCAAGGCAAGTCTGGGCAAGGCTCGCCCATGGCAGAGAAGCCTGGCGCCAGGAACTCTGCCAGATCGGGCCTCTGATCAGAGCTGGAACTCTGCTGTACTGGAGGCTCACTTGGCCTGGGCAAGCAGGGATTTCAGCTTGACGGGGCTGGGCTGCCTCCTCTTTCCCCGAGGTGGCTAGCTTCCCTCTTGGCTGTGCACTCGCCGATCAGGCGGGGGCGCAGGGCTCCTCCAGCAGGTCTTGCCTCAGGGGCTGCTTCCCCTGAGTTGGTGCTGTGGGTGGGAACCCAGACAGGCAGGATCAGACCCCAACCACTTGCAGATGTCTCTGCTGGGGAGGAGAGTGCTAGGGAACCTACGTCTGTCATGCACTTGCTGGGTGCCCAGGGAGTCAGCCTCCGGGTGTGTGGGGCTGCAGACCCCAGCCAGGGGCCCTGGGAGCCTGATGCTCTCCGTAAGGCGCTGAGCCTGGGCGGCCAAGCAACCGCTGGAGGAGCCCTGCACTAGCCCTTCCCTTCCGTCTGACAGAGCTCACACTGCTGGAGTCCTTGGCAGTGTGCAACCCACTGGCATCTAAGCCCTCCCCAAGGAGGCCTGGGGCTTTGGTGCAAAGGCAAGGCAGAAGAGGAACTGAGGCCAGGAAGGCGCCAGTGGCGTCTCCCAGCCTCGCGCAGCGTGCTCCTTCCTGGGCAGGAAGCCTAGCAGCGATGCAAGTCTGGGCAAGGCTTGCCCAGGGCAGAGCAACCTCCCGCCAGTAACTCTGCTAGATCGGGCCCCTAAGGAGAGCTGATTCTCTGTGGTACTGAAGGCGCACTGGGCTCCGCCCAAGCAGGGCTTGCAGCTGCACGCGGCTGGGCTTCCTCACGCGGCTGGGCTGCCTTTCTTCCCTGGAGTAGGCTCTTTTCCCCGCATGCTGTTCACTTGGCTTCCGGGGGGGGGGGGGGGGGCCCGCTTTGTGCCTGCTGCAGGTCTTGGCTCAGGGGCTGCTTCCCCTGAGCTGGGGCTGTGGGCGGGAGCCCAGACAGGCAGGGGCAGGCCCCAACCAGCTGCACACCCCCCTGCTGGGGAGCAGAGGGCTAGGGAAGCTACGTGTGTGAGGCAGCTGCTGGGCGCCCACGAGTCAGCCTCCCAGGCATTCTTCAAGCCTCAGCCCACCAGGGCAGGCTAATAAAGAACTATGGACCCTCTTAGCCCTCACTTTAACCTATAACCCTAATGGTAACGCCCAGAACTCTAAGAAGAGGGGGGTCCCCGAATTCTAACCTGAACCCGAACCCTAACAAGTGGGGGGGGGTTGCCCGAACCCTAACCCTAAGCTTAACAATAAACCTCTAAAATAAAAAAATTTTCTGGTCTAAGCCCTGGCTCTTGCAGTCCCCTGCCTCTTAAAAGCGAAAAGGTCAGACTGGAGACTTGAACTCCTGATTTACAGGCCATAGTCTGCCTGCCTACTGGCCCGCCTAACCCCTATGCTACAGAGGCTTACTGCTTTCAGCAGGGCTCCTGAACCCTCTTCAAGCCTCGGCCCGCCAGGGCAGGCTAATAAAGAACTATGGGCCCTATTAGGGCTCACTTTAAGCTGTAACCCCAACACTAACCCTAACCCTAACCGTAACCCGAACCCTGACCCTGACATGAACCCTAACCCAAACCCGAACTCTTAGAAGAGGGGGGATCCCCAAATTCTAACCCTAACCCTGAACCCGAACCTGAACAAGTTGGGGGGTTGCCCGAACCCTAACCCTAAGCTAAACAATAAACCTCTAAAATAAAAATAAACGTTTCTGGTCTAAGTCCCGCCTGTTGCTGTCCCCCGCCCCCTAAGAGCAAAAGACTTAAGCTGCAGACTTGAACTCCTGACTTACAGACCATCGGCTGCTTGCTCACCAGCGCACCTAACCGCTACGCTACAGAGGCTTGCTGCTCTGACAGAGCTCCCGGACCCTCTTCAAGCCTCTGCCCGCCAGGGTCTGGCTCTATAGACTATCATGGCTGTCCTAGGTCATCTTTGCTTTCTATAGTCATAGTTTTATCCCTAAATCATAGACAGATCAGCTGAGAAAAAGCTTGGATTGTCTCGGTGGGGTGGATTTGCTTGTCCTTGTGTTTCACCTGGAGGCAGTCGCGGTCCCGCGGGCCTGTCCTGGAAGGGGGCGTGGGGGTGGGGCGCACCGGGAGCGCGTCGGGGGCGGGGCCAGCCTGGGCGGCTGGTCAGGAGCGCGGCTCACGTGAGCGGGTCTGGGGCGGGATGAACATGGCGGCGCGTCGGGGGCCAGGGCTCTCAGGGCTCGCCATTGCAGCTGGGAATGCTCGTTTCGTGGGCTCCTGGGTCCCCGTCGATTGGCATCCAGCGAGTAGAGCGCAGGGCTGTGGGCCACAGGTAAGGGAACTCGGACTGGGTGGAGCAGGGAACCATGTATTCTGCCCTCTTTGTTTGCAGTCTCGGAGCCGACTAAAATGGCGGTCGCAGAAAAGCCTCGCCTTTGGGGCCAAGGGTTTTGCCGCTTTACCCCTTTGCATAAAGCTCAGACCCGCGCGGTTTTCCCAAGCAGCCTAGTGTATTGCTTCCTACAGGCCTGGAGAGGATAACAGGCAGGAAGGCCAGGGGTCTCCAGACAGAGAAAATAGACTGCAAGTGTCAGACGTTTTTTTCTCTCTCTTAAGAGGCAGGAGGAGACAAAAGAGTGCTGCATTTTTTTTCTCCATCTTGATACAAATTTAAAAGGAGGTTTCTCTGAAAATTCTGTGTTGCCATGACCACTCCTGGCTCCACCTGAATTTAACTTTTCTCAAACCTTGAACTAAGCAATGCATTTTTCTTATGGAAATGTTTGTCTTAAGGTATGCTAATGTGCTATGTATTTACCCAAGGCTCTGTCTTCAGGTCACTTCCCCCTAAAGGCTCAGAAACGACTTGACAAACCAGTATGTTTTACTCATACCTTGTTCTCTTAATCTATGTGAATGAAACTATATATTTGCTTGGAAATCTGCCTTTCTTCAAGATTCATGTCCATCATTTTATGGCCTGGGATGACTCATCTGCTGCCAATGTTATCTCAATGCTTGCTGTGGGTGAGGGCCTGGTGCCACTCTCTGAGACATTGTCTTTCTTTCATTAGCAGACTGCTAGTGGCTCTATAACATCTGGCTAAAGACTAGCAGGGGTACTCTTTCTTCCCCCTTTTAATGTCTATGTCAGCAGCTCTCTCGATCTCTTTTATACTTTAATAAAACTTTTAAACAGAAAACCTCTGAGCCATCAAGCTTCTTCACTTGCCCTGGATTGAATTCTCTGGAGGCCGAGAATGCTGGCATCTTTTGTGGTTTAGCAGCCACCTTTCAGCCTTTTGTAATTCATATTGAATCTTCATTTCAGATTGAAGATGCCTTCCACGGTATTGCCAACTGAAGCCTTTTCATCACTATGGAGTATCTGTCCATGTCTTTAGGGTATTTTTCAGCAATCATGTATCATTTCCAGTGTGCCAGTCTTGTCATCCTCATTCTGTCCATAGCAAAGTCTTTTATTACTGTTGATATGATTGAAAGGGAATTGTTTGTTTAAATTCCCTTTCAGATTGTTATTTGCTGGTGTATACAGATAACACTGTGTCATCATTGATTTGTATCAGTTTGGACAGCTTGATAGTTGTCTTTAGTTTCTTTAATTTCTCATAATTTAAGATGACCTTGGCTCATATATTTACAGTCTCACCCCTAGTCTCAGTCATTTCTTCAAAGAACTGTCCCTTTATTAACATTACATTATTTTTGACTGTGCTGGGTCTTTATTGCTCGTTTGTCTAGTTGTAGTGAGCAGAGGCTACCCTCTAGTTGCTGTGCCATGGCTTCTCATTGCAGTGCTTTCTCTGTTTGCAGAACTTGGGCTCTGGAGCATGCAAACTTCAAGAGTTGTTCAAGGGCTTCGTTGTCCCTGGGTGTGTGGAATCTTCTACACAGGGATTGAACCCGTGTTCCCTGCATCGGTAGGCAGATTCTTTACCACTGGGCCATCGGAGATGTTTCCTGTTCCCTTTTATTAAAGAATGATATTTAAAACATACATGTAGGAGCTCAATATGCTCACCTTTGAACATATTCAGTTAAAGGTAATTTGTGATGTCTCCAACCTGATCCACCACGACATGGACATTGTAACGTTTCCTTTTGTTTATCTGTAACTTTGCCTTCCAATGGTAAGATACCTGGCTTCCACCGCTTGTCATACACAGAATTCAGTGCTTGTCCCATGTGGTTACTGAAAAAAAAACTGTCAGATTGTCTTTCAAAGGGGGCTCTGCATGCATTGCACCAGTATCTTGAGTATGTTTTTCTATGATAGTTTACTATCAGTATACCCTCAGTGGCCTATTTCAGTCACTACCAATTATGAATGGGCTTGTTTGCTCTAGTGTTCTTGGACAATTTGAGTACAGTTTCTTTGTCAGATATGCATTTTTTAGGAAAACAGTTTTATTGATTGTTGGCTGTGTTGCATCTTTGTGTGTGGGCTTTTCTCTAGTTTTGGTGAGCATGGGCCATAACTAGTGGTTTGCAGGCTTCTCACTGCAGTGTCTCCTCTTGTTGAGGGGCACAGGCTCACGGGCTTCAGTGGCTGCAGCATGTGAACTCGGCATCGTGGCTCCCAGGATCTAGAGCACAGGCTCGGCTGTTGTGGCACACAGACTCCATAGGATGTGGGATCTTCCCATCCTAGGGATCGCACATGCATCTCCAGCACTGGCAGGTGGATTCTTTACTATGGAACCACCAGGGCATATTTTAGATTCTAGTTTTCCACACATGTATCTAGTGAAAGAGGCCAGGATCAAGAGGCATGGCAGCTGGGAATCCTCAGCCCCAGCTCTGGTGTGCTATCCAAAGCTCTGGGGCCTTTGGTGAGCAGCTCAGCTTCCCTGGGACTGTTTCCTCCCATCAGAAATGCCCTGCTTTTGGACTGTAGCCCACCAAGCTCCTCTGTCCCTGGGATTTCTGAGACCAGAGTACTGCAGGTGGTGCCATTTCCTTCTCTGCTGCTGCTGCTGCTGCTGCTGCGTCGCTTCAGTCGTGCCTGACTCTGCGCGACCCCATAGACAGCAGCCTACCAGGCTCCTCTGTCCCTGGGATTCTCCAGGCAAGAACACTGGAGTGGGTTGCCATGTCCTTCTCCAGTGCATGAAAGTGAAAAGTGAAAGTGAAGTCACTCAGTGAAGTCGTGTCCGTTTCTTAGTGACCCCGGGGTTGCAGCCTACCAGGCTTCTCTGTCCATGGGATTCTCCAGGCAATGGTACTGGAGCGGGCTGCCATTGCCATTTCCTTCTCTACAAGATAACGTTTTGAAGATATTTTCTCCTGGATATTGCTTTTGATGAAGGAAGGGGGATCCCTTCCCAGGGCTTGAGAGTGAGTTCTTGTCTGACACTGGGCAATGAGTTGTCTGAGGAGAGGAGTGCTGTCCAAGCGAGAGGCTTTATTGGGAAGGGCTGCCGGGGTGGAGGGCAGGAGGGTGAGGGAAACGGAGAGAACCACTCTGTCACGTGGCTCACAGTCTCAGGTTTTATGGTCATTGGGTTAATTTCTGGTTTGTCTCTTGCCAGGCATTCTGAATTGGGATCTCTCTTGGGGGCACACGCATCACTCAGCTGAGATGGATTCCAGCAATGTGGATCCTGGGAGGTTGGTAGGACCTCTGAACTGGAGCCTCCCATCACCTGACCTCTCCAGAATTCTGGTTGGTGGTAGCTTGTTCGTTCCTTGTTCCTTCCCAGGGCCTCCTGTTGTAAGATGACTCCTGCAAGTGTTTTCTTTTCTCTGTTGCCTGGCCAGGGTGGGTGGTCCGTGGTTCATTTAACAGTTTGTTTTTGGTTCTCTTGAGTAAGGTCCTCCACGGGGTAAATGTATGAAATGATAAAAGGCAATGTTTTAAATAATTTATATTCATAATTTGGTAAGTTGGCTTTTTTGTGTATGTTAGACCTGATTACCAGACCAAGGTCATGTAGAACTTTAGTAGTTTTCTAAAATTCTATAGTTTTTAAAATGGAGTTACCTTGTTGCAAAGTTTGTGTTTATGTTCAGATTTTTTAAAAGTTATTTCTTTTTAGTTGATTGATCATTGCTTTACAATATTGGTTTGATTTGTCATACATCCACATTAGGTGTACCTATGTCCTCTTGCTCTTGAATCTCCCTCCCACCTCGCACGCATTCCCACCTCTCCAGGTTACTACTGAGCCCCAGTTTGAGTTCCCTGAATCATACAGCAAATTCCCATTGGTTGTCTATTTACAAATGTAGGTGTACCTGCATCCATGCTGCTCTCTCCATTCATCTCACCCTCTCCCTCTTGTTCCCCACCCTCGTCTGTAAGTCTGTTCTCTATGTCTGCACCTCCATTGCTGCTCTGTGAACAGACTCGTCAGTACCATCCTTCTAGATTCCATGTTTTTCTCTCTTTGACTGACTTCCCTCCCTTTATTAGAACAAACTCAAATGTGTTCCTTTTTATGGCTGCATTCCATGCAGGCTCTGATTATTCCTTAGCCATGTTTTGCGGAGGGTCATGGAGCTATTCTGCTCCATTTCAGTTTGGGCTTCCAGTCTGAGTGCTCGCAGCAGAGCTGCTTCTGGGTGAGCCCTCTGAGGTCTGTGAGCACCGGGCTGCCCGCTCTTCTCTTGTGGCCCGCAGGGGCGCCAAAGCCCCCTCTGACCCGCGGGCGCAGGACGCTTTGCCTTTAGACTCTGCTCCGTGAGCAGCTGGCGGGAGCTTTGTCTCCTCAGGACCATCAGGGCTCAGGCTTCTGGATAACAGGGCTGCATCCAGGCTGAGAGGAGCAGGGTTGCCTCAGTGCCCACCAGCAGGGAGGCGCTGCAAGAGCGAAAAATGAGGATGGAGTAGACGTTTCCTGTGTCCAGCTGAGGGCTGACTGGAGGTCCATCTCAGAGGACTCAGGGGAAAGAGCTCCGTGTGCAAAGCAGTGGGTTTTCAGTTAGATTTGCGTTAGATGATGTAGAGGATGAACACTGATGTTCTTCCGTGTAGGTGGCCATTTTCCTGTCACTGTTTCTTGAGAAGACTGTCCTTTCCTCTTCGCTCGTTCCTGGTTTGATTTTCAGGAACTGACCATGTACAGGTGGGTTCGTTTCTGGGCTCTCTATTCTCTCCTGGAGTCCATGTGTCTGTGTTCCTGCCAGTTCCTCACTGTGGTGGTCACTACAGCTCCGTGATGTAGTTTGAAGAGGGATAGGAAGATGCCTCCAGCTGTGTTCCTCTTTCTCAGAGTCTTTTTGGCCGTTTAAGGTCCTGTTCAACAGTAGCAGCCTAATATTAGGAATATTTCTATTTCTGTGAAAATGCCATTGAATATTATTTTGTGATTGCAGTCCGTGTATTTGTTGATGACTTTGGTTGGAATGGACCTTTTAATTCCTCATTGTTCCAGTGCATGAGCGTGGAATAATTTTCTGTGTGTTTGTATTTTCTTTGGTTTCTTTATCAGTGCCTTCTAGTTTTCTGACTACTGGTTTTTATGTTCGTGATTAAGTTTGTTGCTAGATGTTTTTATTTAAGTGGGATTTTCTTAATATTTTTTTCTGATTGTTATTAGTGTATAGAAATGCAAGTGATTTTTGGACTGTAAAGGGTAGTATTTTATGATTGTAAATTAATCCAAAATGATTCAGCTTTACTGAATGTAGTCTAACAACTTTTTGTGAAGTGATGTGGAACATTTTATCTGTAAGATCTGTTTCTCCTGCAGTAGGTCATCCAGAGGACCCAAGACATGGTGGTTACTAATAGACTTCCCACACTACTTCTTCATTCCACGTGGACTCCTTCACGGGCAGTGAGCATCCCAGCTTCCCTTGAACTTCATCTGGGTAAGTCTTGGCCTGTATCAGAAAGTTTCCTGCCTGTCTGCGCTAAATTTCTTTTGTGGTATTGACATGGTTGTTTTGAAACCTAGTATACTTTCCAGTCATTTAAAATGTACAGAAAATGCCTAGCAATGGGAACAAGTGCTAGCATTTGCCACATCATCTAAAATACTCTATGTGTTTTATCCAAAATGGGTACCTTCTGCAGAACCAGCACATAATCTCCAAAATCAGGAAATCATATGGTACCTACATTATAATGTAATCCACTGCCCCACTTCCACTTTTAGCAATTGTTCAAGTGTATGAATATATCTTTTGTTTCCATCTTCATCCTTTTTCTTTATTTAGAGTGTTACTGAGATTTTCAGTTATTTGGACAAACTTGATGGATTGAAAGCAGACATGGTGAATAAGGGTTCTGGGTGGCCTTTTCTATGTGGATTTCTTTTTCACTGAAGATGGTTTTAATATTTATTCATGTGGTAACATGTATGAATCCTGCATTCTTTCTCCCCCCCCCATAGTAATTAAAAATAAATAATATGCCATTTACCGTTAAGATATTTGTAAGCATACAGTGTTGTAGCAGACAACCTTTTCTTGTTTTGCAAACCAGTTTAATAATGTGCACCTTGTGCGTGCTTTGGAGAAACTCAGGAAACTGAGTCAGTGACTGAAATGGCCCAAGATATCACCTTAGATTCCATCTTCATCTGAAAACAAAACAGGCACTTTCTGGTGGTCCAGTGGCTGAGACTGGACACTCCCAAAGAAGGAGGCCCAGGTTCATTCCCTGATCCAAGAGCTAGATCTCCCATGCCACAAAGGAGAATTTGCATGTTGTAGCTAAATATCTGGCTTACCTCAATGAAGGTTGACCTGGCGCAGCCAAATTAAAAAAGAAACAAATATTTTACAAATACAACCAAAGGAAAGGAAGGGTATGGTTGTTGTGCAGATTTACGGCTTAGCTTTCCCTATCGATAGAAAAGAAAAAGAGTTTCAAAAGACTGTGTCTCATCCTTTATCTGGCATATAGAGAGGATTCCTTTGAAATGAGATTTCTCTGGTAAATGTGACTCACAGAAGAGCTGTCTTGAACTTGGGTTTCAGAGATGATCATGTGTCCTCTAAAAAAAAAGTTAATTGGGTCCCACTAATTCTCATGCTGAGGTGGTATATTTTGTGGTAGCATTTGCTCCCCTTCACTTTGGATGTATCCCCATTTGTTTACACTGTCATCTACTGAAGACATCCTGATATTTGAAAGTTTTTAGTTATTACAAGTAGAGCTGTTGTATATAATCATGTGATACTTTTTGTCTGGACGTTTTCAAAGCTGTTTAGTAAGTGCTAGCCATATAGTATTCAGGTCACAGGTGAGCTTTGTTTAGCTGTGGAAAAATCCAGCTATGTTTCTCTGTGGCATGTGGGATCTTCTGGGGTAAGGGATCAAACTAGAGTGTCTTGCATTGTCAGGCAGATTCTTTACCACTGAGCCACCGGAGAAGTTGTGCCCTACCCCCGTTTTTTTTTTTTTTTTTGAGTTTACTGGATCTAATAGGTGTGCAGTGCTACCTCACTGTTATTTTAGTTTGTAATTTCCTAATGATATGTGATTTTGAGTCTTTTTGATAGGCTTATTTACTATCTTTATATTTTTGTAGGCCAGGTGTTTAGGTGTATACATTTTTTATGAGATTGTTCTAGATTTTTTGGTATATTTGGAGTACAATCCTTTATCAGATATGTATTTTATAAATATATTTTCCTGTGGCTTGTGTTTAAGTTTTGTGAATAAGGTTTTCACAGTTTAAATGTCTAATTCTTTAAAGTTAATGTTATATATGTTTTATATCCTTTTTTGGATAGACTTTAGTGTGTTGTTGTTGTTGTTGGTAAATTTTATAAGCAGAAGTGAGGTACTGTAGATACAGTTTTAAGCTAAGCTGAGGTACCATAGATACAGTTTTGCCTTTTGTCTGTTAAGAAGTTTGAGTGAGTTTGGTGTACACTGTATATAACATTATGTCTACATTCATTTGACTGGATATAGCTTCCAATTATTTGTCTAATTGGTTTTGGAGATATCACGGGAAGTCAGTTTTTCCAAGGGAAACTGAGGTCCATGAAACATGAACTCTTTTCGATCGGTCGGAATCACTCTGCTATTTCTGACAGATTTGACTTGTTTGGATATCTCATATGAGTGGAATCACAGAACGTTTGTCTTTTCTTGGTCTGGTTTATTTCACATGATCTAATGACCATAAGGTTTGTCCACATTGTCGCATTGTCAGAATTACTGACTTTGAAGGGCCGAATCAGATTCCATTGTGTGTATACCACAGTTTGTTTATGGAATTGGCTGCCATGGACACTTAGATCACTTCTGTTTGTTTGCCAGTGTGAATCATGCTGTTGTGAGTATGACGGAAGAAGTATCCATTTTTCAGCCCCTTTCCCAATCCTTTTGGGTACATAGCTTGAATTGGAATCGAACTATGTATTTATTCCATGTGTTTGTTTTGGAGTCATTTCTGTAATGTCTTGCAGAGTGGCAGCACCATTTAATGTACTTTTTCGTATGGTGGAATACCGTTCAAGCTTCTGAATATACCTTGTGTTGCATATTCAGTCTCCCACCAACGGACACTTGAATGAGTTCTACCTTTGAGCTATTGTGAATGTCACTATGAATATTTGTGTACCAGTTTTTGTTTGAATTATTAACAAGTACATTACTATATATAAAAGAAGCCACAAGGACCTACTGTACAGTTTAGGAAACTATTAAATATCTTATGATAATGTATAATGGAAGAGAATCTCAAAAGGAATATATGAAAAGCACATAGTAACCATGATATTTATTGTGCCAACACTATGAGTTATCATAGCACTACTCAACGTGTATTTATACATGTCAGTAAAATATTCACATCTGTAAGGATATTATAAAAAATTATATAAAAAATCAAGAATTCAAACAGAGATTAAATAAACTTCCTGTCATTGCTCATCATCATTTATACATTCATACTACCTGTAACACTCATTGTATAAGTGCTGGACTAGCAATTGATGTTCTCGTAAACCAAGAGATTGTGAAGGTGTAAGGAAATATAGCTTATTGAATTCCTTAATGAAGGATTATAGAACTCTATGTCCATGAAGTGAATGAAATTCCATTTTATTGAACCACATTCTTACTAGAGTGATGAGCTTCCACCCCACCCAACGTTAGTTCACAATGAAATCCTGCAGTCCTCTGGCCTCAATGTCTGCTTCCTGCTACCAAGAAAGAAAAGATGAGGAAGTCCTGACAAAACCGATGCTATTTTTCTTTTTTCTGATTTGTATTTTATCGCAGGGCTTGGCAAAAGAGGGCCCAACCTGTTTTTAGAGTTCCATCCCAAGGGTTCCTCTGGCATGTTCCCTATGTTGACAAAGTGCTGATTATTTTCAACAAAGGACAATGATCTGCACTTCACTATCTGTTGCTTGAGCTGGAATAGCGGGCATCCCTTGAAGTGCATTCCTTCATGCTGAAGTAGGCATCCCTGAAGCAATAGTATAAGAGGAACACATTTATCATGTAGACATCGCAGCCCATGCATTTGTAATAATTTTTCAGTTATACCCATCATCATCGGAGGAACTGACTTGTCCCAGTAACAACGAGAGTACCCAGTATAACAGTTCCTTGACTTATGAGTACTTCCTATGAGTACCCTTATGAGTACTTCTTCCAATGTTGTTTCTCCTACTTTGGTCATGAACAGTAGAAGCTGATGGCAGTGGTCCTTGAAATGTATGTCGATTCCTAGGTGGCACAGTTGATAAATAAAAATCTGCCTACCAGTGCAGGAGGGGGAAGTGATGTGGGTTTGATCCCTGGTTCAGGAAGATAACAATTCATACACATGTTTTATGTGAACCAGTTTGATACTCATGAGTTTTTCTTCTGTATACAGAAAAACAAATGCTGTTCAAGGACACTGAAAGAACCCTGGTGTTGAAAATCAGATCTGTATTGTGAGCAATGCTTAGATATCCGTGAGTCGAAGCATAGTATTATGCCTATCATCCTTGTATTTCTCTCAGTGAAATATGTTGAGGAAAACTCTTCATTCGTGGTCTAGATTCACGAAGAAGCTAAATAGCATTCATCCTTTACGTTGACAACTGTGAATTTAAATCTCCTGTGAATCCTATGTGACAACCACACATACCAACATGAGTTATCAGTATTATATCAATATTTTTAGTCCTATTGTATGTCAACTAAAAAAATCAGTATATAATTGTACATGAAGTCAAGACATAAAATCAGTGCAAATACAAAATGTTCCATCCTTTGAGAAAGGGAGAAAAACATCTCTGTGCTTAGCCTATTGCATTTTTATGTATTAGACCCTTAAGTAGTTTATTCACCACACCCTGTGAATGATTCACAAATCTTCAGAGAAGAAAGGATCATTTCTCTTGAACAATGAGTAGTTCAACTATTCTCAAAGCAAAGCCATAAGTGAGTCTTATTTTGGGTGAGACCATGAAAACTCAGCGTTTTCATTATGCTTGTGCTTATGATGGGAGGAGGTCTGAGAAAGCACTTCTGAAGGTTTATTCATACCAGTCGTTCTCATATGTATCGAGTCTTTAAAGGTCGAATCACCAAGGTGTTGCTTCTACACTTGTACTAGGCTGAGCAGCAACATTCCCTTTCTCCGTAAGTGCAGTAGACGTGTTCCCAACCTGTCTGTCTTCTGTCCTCTGGAGTATGCATTGCTTGAGCTCATCACAGCCTAGTAGATGGAAATCATCAGGATATTCTGGAAACCCTTTTATTTCAGTCTGTTCAGGAGGTTACCACTGCTGCAAACCTCTGGATTTTACCAAGCGCTTTTAACAACCTCAGATGAAGGATATAAGTCAACACTGGTGACAGCCACGGGCTTCCATGGCCTATCCATGATTGTTGGCTTTGCTTTCATAATCATCCTGTTTCTTATACCAGCTAAACTGTCAGTGTATTTTTTAATTACCATTTTATCTTTGATGGTTTTTAGAGCTATTATGGATTTTCCTATATATCTTCACTTATCGGTGAGGGTCTTATGTTAGTAGTAGTTATGACAACTGACTTTCTGTCTGTTAGCTGTGGCAGAATAAAAAAGAATGACCCACTGTATATTATTAATATTATGTATCAATATATTGTTAGTTTTATTGTTTGCAGTCATCCAATTCCAAGTTTCTGAAATAAACTTTCAGAAAAATCACATCCTTTTGAATGCCCATTTGACTGAATGGGAGCACGGAAATGTTCTTCCATAAAATTGTTTACAGTTTCCATTCCGTTTCTCCTGTTTGATGTAGATATTGGCCTTTGGTTCTATCAGTAGCTTTGCAAGTAAAAAAAAATTAATTAGAGCTCGTATGGTAATTTTACTGTTAGCAATAAGTTTAGCATAAAATGAACACAGAAGAGGTTACAGTAGACCAAATATGAAAGTCAGTTTAAAAGAAAACATAGTGTTGAATGTTTACAGTAGGAATATAGTTATGAAGTTCCTTTATTATTATTCTATCCTTTCCTTTTGTTTTGCAGGGGTGTTAATGTACAGATTCCAGTACTATGGCTAGAGCGAATAATAGTATCATTATTCTTGAGAGCAACTCTACTAAGTCTTCACGCTCATGTCACTCAAGGTTTTTAATACCTATTATGTTAGTCGTGTTTGTAGTTTGTGAAGTCACATAAGTTGCATTCATTCAAGCAATAGTATCAAACAGCTATGGCATCAATTATAGATGTGAATCGATATCGAATGTGAATCCATTTCACTGTGACAAGTTATTATTGTAGATATTCTATTCATGCCAGTAACAAAGCTGTGCAGAAATAATACAATGTTTATTAAGAAAATAAGATTTACTAATTTGTTTTATTATTCTATTTCTTTTAAACAGATTTAATGACAACAGGCTCAACTTTTCATTCACTTGTATGACTATGAGCAGTTTGACCAAGTTGAAGAAGATGACTCGTTTGTAGTCTTCCTCATCAGCTCATTCCATCTACTGGCTTTAAAATCATTTAGTACAGAGCTCACCGTCTAGGTGTTCATCCAGTGTTTTGTTTGCTTATCATGCAGGATCATTTTAAAAGGAAAAGTATGTGTGTATGAGTTAGAGCTCTGATCCCAGGAGTCCATGTAGAAGCTTCCCCTGAGAAATGGATCGTTTTTGCACCAATGCTACTGAAATGTGTGAATGTGGTATACCACGCGTCCCAATAAGTGTAAACAGCGTCATAGGCTACTTATTTGAAATGACCAGTACTCATGACATTCCATTCAACTGAGGACTAAATATAGCCAACGTAGGCTGTGTTTGCCAAATAGACTTTGAAGTATTCTTCACACAGTCCTTCATCGATGCCAGTTTTCAGATCGAAGAAACCCTTGCTCCATGAAGTTTGTGAACACATATACTCATGTTTTGTTTGAGATTTTAAAGTCATTCTTCAGTTTTGTTGGAGGAATGGTTCTGTATATGCCCGTGGATCCCCAAATCCACTGATGTTCATGTGTCTTGGGGCTTCCCAGGTGGTTCTAGTGGTAAAGAACATGCAGAACATACCCATGCAGGAGACATGGGAGGTATGGATTCCATCCCTGGGGCAGGAAGATCTCCTGAGGGAGAGCATGGCAACCCCCTCCAGTATCTTTGCCTAGAGAATCTCATGGAGAGAGGAGCCTGGTGGGGCCTAGTCCATATGATCCCAAGGAGTTGGACACAATGTAAGTGACTTCGCACAGCACATGATTCGTTGTCATAGCTAATATAATGGAGATGACATAAAAAGAAGCACCAGCGGGCGAAAGTCAATATCCATCACTTTTAAACTTTGGAATGTATTGTGATATTTTACATCCATATTTGTATGACTTGATAGTTGGAGAATCGATGCATGTGAAGGCCTGGTTGTGTTATATGTATGTTGAGGGAAGATATATTTTTATGTGGTTTGACATATAGGTCCCATTTCATTCGTAGACATATGCATACTCATCACTTATCATCATTTTTTTTTGAAAGACCATTGTTTGGAAAGGTTGTTGTCTAACCATGAAAGATGCTTGAATTCTTGGGCTCCTTAGAGGAAGAATTCAACCCGGGGCCAGTGATGAGGCTTGATCAGTCAGAGCTTTTGTGTCCCAACGTTTTATTAAAGTATAAAAGAGAAAGCTTCTGACATAGACATCAGAAGGGGGCAGAAAGAGTGCCCCCTACTCATCTTTGGCTGGATGTTATCTAGCTACTAGCAGTCTACTCATTAGAGAAAGGAATGGCAGCAGACCCCTCACCCACAAGATATATGGAGATGACCGTGGCACCAGGTGAGTCATCCTGGGCCATAAAACGATTGATATGAGCAAATGGATAGCTTCATTCACATAGATCAGGAGAGCCATGTATGAGTAAAGCATATTGGTTTGTCAAGTCAGTTCTGAGCCTTTAGGCAGAACCTACTTGAAGATAGAGTCTAGGGTAAATACATAGTACATTCACATAGCTTAAGGCAAACCTTTCCATGAGAAAAATGCCTTGGTCAGCTCAAAGTATGAGAAAAGTGAAGTTCAGGCGGAACCAGGTGTCATTATAGCAACACAGAATTTGTAAGAGAAAATCTCTGTTTAAATTTGTATCAAGAAGGGGAAAAAGATAACAGCTTGTTTCCTCCTGCCTCGGAAGTGACAGATAACAACTGTCTGACACTTGCACCCCATTTCCTCCTTTGGAGACCCCTGGCCTTCCTGGCTGTTACCCTCTCAGTTTCATTCATTGAGCGTTTTCTGCCTTGTGAAACATTGGGCATAGAAGTATGTGTTTATTTAGGGGTATTTCATCCAATTTCATTTAAATGCATATGTGAATTAGAAAGTTTGACATGCTGTTGCTTTGTATACCGATTGGGAAATGTGAGCCTCCAAGCTTAATTTAGTTTTTCATGTTCATTTTTCTTTTTAGGGGTACAAAGAAAAATAATATGACTGTTAAGATCAGCTTTCGTATTTTTTGCCAAATATGAATTGGGATCACATCGATCAGAGATGAGTCTGTGCATGAAAGCCCTAATAACTAATGCTAATTGACTTCACTACCATGGGATGTTTTCATATCTATTGAGGATTTACTTCATGTATTTCGATTTTAACTTTCTGTCTTACAGCCTTGTTTGTAGATCAAAGCTATTTGAAATTGTCATCTGGTTTCAAATGGCTTGTGAGGTTATTCATGAGTGGCTTATAAAACCGAATGGATTGTACGTAGCCATACTTTGTTGTCATTCTATGAATTTGAAGAATGTCTGAAGAATGTCTGCAGTTATGCCTTAAAGATTCATACAATTGATGTCCAATATTTATCTCAATAGACTTGCTTTCAATTTGTAGTTTCCTATGCGTATGTCTTTCTTTATGGATTTGGGTAGAACTTGTATTGGAACACTGAAAAATCTGTGATATCAACCGTGCTGACCTTTCTGGTGGTCATCATTAAGATTTTCACGCTCTATGGATCCTAGTGGAAACAGGTGCTGTTCATCCTACTTTTGTGAAGATTGAACTCATCGTAGAAAGTGGAATTTGTTGAAATATTTATGGTATAAATAAATCTTGTCTCTATAATTACCCAGAGTCCTGGTGCGTATTTGATTGCTAAGTTATAAAATGTATGAGATAGATGTGATCCATCAATGGCGACTGGATAAGTGGTGGAGAGGTATTTTGGTGATGCAAGAGATTTAAATAGTATTTATATCCCTTTTATGTGGATAATGGGTCTTGGATCCATGTTTGAAACCTTACAACCTCGTCTTTTGTTATGCATGGGAAGTGTCAAAAATGAAGAAGATGCGGGTAGGTACTTCAAGGGTAAGTATAGGGCTGAGGGCGTGACTATGATGTGGGTTAGGGTTAGGATGTGGATGGGGGTTGGGTTAGGGTAGGGTAAAGGTTAGAGTTCGTGGAACAGCCCTCCAAACTTGTTAGGGTGAGGGGTGAGGTGTGAGGGTTCAGGATGAGGGTGAGGGTAAGGATTAAGGGTGAGGGTTCAGGGTGAGGTTAGGATTCAGGATGAGGGTGAGGATTCAGGGGTGAGGGGTGTGGGGTGAGGGTAAGGGTTCGGGGTGAGGGTTCAGAGTGAGCATTCAGGGGTGAAGGTGTGGGCCTCACATCTGATACAGGATTGTACTCCAAATATACCCATCCCTTCCCTTGAACAGACCTCTCACTATGGGAGCCCTTGGCAGTGTGGAACCCACCGGCCCCTAAGGCCTCCCAAAGGACGCCTGGGGCCTAGGTGCAAAGGCAATGCAGGAGTGGAGCTGAGGCCAGGAAGGCGCCAGTAGCGTCACCCAACTTCGCAAAGGCTGCTCCTTCCTGGGTAGGAAGCCTAGCAGCGAGGCAAGTCTGGGCAGGGTTCGCCCAGGGCAGAGTAGCCTCGCGCCAGGAACTCTGCCAGATCGGGCCTCTGAGCAGAGCTGGAGCTCTGCCATCCTGGAGGCGCACTCGACTCCACCGAAGAAGGGCTTGCAGCCTAAGGCGGCTGGGCTGCTTCGTCTTCCCCCTAGGAAGCTCGATTCCCGCATGCTGTTCACTCGGCTTCCAGGCGCCGGCTCCCTGCCCCTCATTCTGGTCTAGGATCAGGGGCTGCTTCCCCTGAGCTGGGGCTGTGGGCGGGAGCCCAGACACACAGGTGCAGGACCCAACCACCTGCACACGTCTCTGCTGGAGAGGAGAGCGCTAGGGAACCTACGTGTGTGAGGCAGCTACTGGGCGCCGACGGAGTCAGACTCGAGGTGTGCGGGGCTCCAGAGCCCCGCCAGGGGCCCAAGGAGCCTGGTGCTCACCGTGCGGCGCTGAGTCTGGGCGGTCAAGCAACCGCTGGAGGAGACCTGCACTTGCCCTTCCCTTCCCTCTGACAGAGCTCTTCCTGCTGGAGCCCTTGGCAGTGTGCAACCCACCGGCCCTAAGCCATCCCCAAGGACGCCTGGTGCAAAGGCAAGGCAGGAGCAGAGCTGAGGCCAGGAAGGCAACAGTGGCATCTCCCAGCCTCAAGGAGCCTGCTCCTTCCATGGCAGGAAGCCTAGCAGCCAGGCAAGTCAGGGCAAGGCTCGGCCAGGGCAGAGCAGCCTCAGACCAGGAACTCTGCCAGATCGGGCCGCTGAGCAGAGCTGGAGTTCTGCCATACTGGAGGCGCGCTCGGATCCAGCCAAGCAGGGAGTGAGCCGCACGCGGCTGGGCTGCCTCTTCTACCCTCGAGGAGGCTCGCCACCTTGAATGCTCTTCGTTCGGCTTCCAGGCGCGGAAGCTCTGTGCCTCCTGCAGTTCTTGGCTCAGGGGCTGCTTGCCCTGAGCTGGGGCTGTGGGCGGGAGTCAAGACAAGCAGGGTCATACCCCAAACTGCTGCACACGTCTCTGCTGGGGAGGAGAGCGCTAGGGAAGCGACGTGTGAGAGGCAGCTGATGGGCACCCAGGAGTCAGCCTCCAGGTGTGCTGGGCTGCAGACCCCAGCCAGTGGCCCTGGGAGCCTGGTGCACTCCGTGCAGCGCTGAGTCTGGGCGACCAAGCAACCGCTGAAGGAGCCCTGCACTTGCCTTCCCTTCCCTCTCACAGAGCTCTCCCTGCCTGAGCCCTTGGCAGTATGCAAGCCACCGGCCCTAAGCCTACCCAAGGACGCCTGGGGTCTAGGTGCAAAGGCAAGGCAGGAGCGGAGCTGAGGTCAGGAAGGCGCCAGTGGCGTCTCCCAGGCTCACGCAGCCTGCTCGTTCCTGGGCAGGAAGCTTAGCAGTGAGGCAAGTCTGGGCAGGGCTCGCCCAGGGCAGAGCAGCCTCGCGCCAGCAACTCTGCCAGATGGGGCCTCTGAGCAGAGCTGGAGCTCTGCCGTCCTGGAGGCCGCTCGGATCCAGCCAAGCAGGGCTTGAGCCGCACTCGGCTGGGCTGCCTCTACTTCCCTCGAGGAGGCTCGCCTCCCGCCAGCTGATCACTCGGCTTCCAGGTGGGAGCTCTGCGCCTCCGGCTGGTCTTGGCTCAGGGGATGCTTGCCTGAGCTGGGGCTGTGGGCGGGAGCCCAGGCACGCAGGGCAGGCCCCAACCACCGGCACATGTCTGTGCTGGGGAGGAGAGTGCTAGGGAACCTACGTGTGAGGCAGCTGCTGGGCGCCCAGGAGTCAGCCTCCAGGTGTGCGGGGCTGCAGACCCCAGCCAGGGGCCCTGGGAGCCTGGTACTCCGTGTGGCCCTGAGTCTGGGCGGCCAAGCAACCGCTGGAGGAGCCCTGCACTAGCCCTTCCCTTCCTCTGACAGAGCTCTCCTGCTGGAGCCCTTGGCAGTGTGCAACCCACCAGCCCTAAGCCCTCCCCAAGGACGCCTGGGGCCTAGCTGCAAAGGCAAGGCAGGAGCGGAGCAGAGGCCAGGAAGGCGCCAGTGGCATCTCCCAACCTCGCGCAGCCTGCTCCTTCCTGGGAGGGTGCCTAAAAGCAAGGCAAGTCTGGGCAAGGCTCGCCCATGGCAGAGCAGCCTCCGACAGAACTCTGCCAGATCGGGCCTCTGAGCAGAGCTGGAGCTCTGCCGTCCTGGAGGCACACTCGGCTCCAGCCAAGTAGGGCTTGAGCCACACGCGGCTGGGCTGCCTCTTCTTCCCCGGAGGAGGCTCGCTTCCCGCATGCTATTCCCTCGGCTTCCAGGTGGGGGCGCTCTGCGCCTCCTGCAGGTCTTGGCTCAGGGCTGCTTCCACTGAGTTGGGGCTGTGGTGCCCAGGCAGGGCAGGCCCAACCAGCTGCACACGTCTCTGCTGGGGAGGAGAGTGCTAGGAATCTACGTGTGTGAGGCAGCTGCTGGGCGCCCACGGAGTCAGCCTCCGGGTTTTCGGGGCTGCAGACCCAGCCAGGGCCCTGGGAGCCTGGTGCTCTCCGTGCGGTGCTGAGTCTGGGCGGCCAAGCAACCGCTGGAGGAGCCATGCAGGTGCCCTTCCTTCCCTCTCACAGAGCTCTTCCTGCTGGAGCCCCTTGGCAGTGTGCAACCCACAAGGCCCTAAGCACTCCCCAAGGACGCCTGGGGCCTAAGAGCAAAGGCAAGGAAGGAGCGGAGCTGAGGCCAGAAAGACGCCAGTGGCATCTCCCAGCCTCGCGCAGCCTGCTCCTTCCTGGGCAGGAGGCCTAGCAGCAAGGCAAGTCTGGGCAAGGCTCGCCCAGGGCAGAGCAGCCTCGCGACAGAACTCTGCCAGATCGGGCCTCTGAGCAGAGCTGAGCTCTGCCGTCCTGGAGCGCACTCGGCTCCAGCCAAGTAGGGCTTGAGCCAAACGGGGCTGGGCTGCCTCTTCTTCCCTCAGGGGCTCGCCTCCCCGCCAGCTGTTCACTCGGCTTCCAGGTGGGGCGCTCTGCTCCTCCTGCAGGTCTTGGCTCAGGGCTGCTTGCCTGAGCTGGGGCTGTGGGCGGGAACCCAGGCACGCAGGGCAGGCCCCAACCAGCTGCACACGTCTCTGCTGGGGAGGAGAGTGCTAGGGAACCTACGTGTAGGCAGCTGCTGGGCGCCCCAGGAGTCAGCCTCCGGGTGTGCGGGGCTGCAGACCCCAGCCAGGGGCCCTGGGAGCCTGGTGCTCGTGAGGCGCTGAGTCTTGGCGGCCAAGCAACCGCTGGAGGAGCCCTGCAGGTGTCCTTCCTTCCCTCTGACAGAGCTCTTCCTGCTGGAGCCCTTGGCAGTGTGCAAGCCACCGGCCCCTAAGCCTTCCGTAAGGACGCCTGGGGCCTTGGTGTAAAGGCAAGGCAGGAGCGGAGCTGAGGCCAGGAAGGCGCCAGTGGCGTTCCCCAGCCTCGCGAAGCCTGCTCCTTCAGGGCAGGAAGCCTAGCAGCGAGGCAAGTCGTGGCAAGGCTCACCCAGGGCAGAGCAGCCTCGCGCCAGCAACTCTGCCAGATCGGGCCTCTGAGCAGAGCTGAAGCTCTGCCGTCCTGGAGGCGCACTCGGCTCCAGCCAAGTAGGGCTTGAGCCAAACGAGGCTGGGCTGCCTCTTCTTCCCTCGAGGAGGCTCGCCTCCCCGCCAGCTGTTCACTCGGCTTCCAGGTGAGGGCGCTCTGCGCCTCCTGCAAGTCTTGGCTCAGGGGCTGCTTGCCCTGAGCTGGGGCTGTAGGAGGGAGCCCAGGCACGCAGGGGCAGGCCCCAACCAGCTGCTCACGTCTCTGCTGGGGAGGAGAGCGCTAGGGAAGCTACGTGTGTGAGGCAGCTGCTGGGCGCCCAGGAGTCAGCCTCCGGGTGCGCAGGGCTGCAGACCCCAGCCAGGGTGCCTGGGAGCCTGGTGCACTCCGTGCGGTGCTGAGTGTGGCCGGCCAAGCAACCGCTGGAGGAGCCGGGCACTAGCCCTTACTTCCCTCGCACAGAGCGCTTCCTGCTGGAGCCCTTGGCAGTGTGCAAGCCACCGGGCCCTAAGCCCTCCGCAAGGAAGCCTGGGGCCTAGGTGCAAAGGCAAGGCAGGAGCGGAGCTGAGGCCAGGAAGGCGCCACTGGCGTCTCCCAGCCTCGCGCAGCCTGCTCCTTCCTGGGCAGGAAGTCTAGCAGCGAGGCAAGTCTGGGCAAGGCTCGCCCAGGGCAGAGCAGCCTCGCGCCAGCAACTCTGCCAGATCGGGCCTCTGAGCAGAGCTGCAGCTCTGCCGTCCTGGAGGCGCACTCGGCTCCAGCCAAGTAGGGCTTGAGCCAAACGAGGCTGGGCTGCCTCTTCTTCCCTCGAGGATGCTCGCCTCCCCGCCAGCTGTTCACTCGGCTTCCAGGTGGGGTCGCTCTGCGCCTCCTGCAGGTCTTGGCTCAGGGGCTGCTTGCCCTGAGCTGGGGCTGTGGGCGGGAGCCCAGGCACGCAGGGGCAGGCCCCAACCAGCTGCACACGTCTCTGCTGGGGAGGAGAGCGCTAGGAAGCTATGTGTGAGGCAGCTGCTGGGCGCCCAGGAGTCAGCCTCCGGGTTTGCGGGGCTGCAGACCCCAGCCAGGGCCCTGGGAGCCTGGTGCACTCCGTGCGGCGCTGAGACTGTGCCTCCAAGCAACCGCTGGAGGAGCCCTGCACTAGCCCTTCCTTTCCCTCGCACAGAGCTCTTCCTGCTGGAGCCCTTGGCAGTGTGCAAGCCACCGGCCCCTAAGCCCTGCCAAAGGACGCCTGGTCCCTAGGTGCAAAGGCAAGGCAGGAGCGGAGCTGAGGCCAGGAAGGCGCCAATGCCGTCTCCCAGCCTCACTCAGCATGCTCCTTCCTGGGCAGGAAGTCTAGCAGCGAGGCAAGTCTGGGCAAGGCTCGCCCAGGGCAGAGCAGCCTCGCGCCAGCAACTCTGCCAGATCGGGCCTCTGAGCAGAGCTGGAGCTCTGCCGTCCTGGAGGCGCACTCGGCTCCAGCCAAGTAGGGCTTGAGCCAAACGAGGCTGGGCTGCCTCTTCTTCCCTCGAGGAGGCTCGCCTCCCCGCCAGCTGTTCACTCGGCTTCCAGGTGGGGGGGCTTAGCGACTCGTGCAGGTCTTCGCTCAGGGGCTACTTGCCCTGAGCTGGGGCTGTGGGCGGGAGCCCAGGCACCCAGGGGCAGGCCCCAACCAGCTGCACACGTCTCTGCTGGGGAGGAGAGCGCTAGGGAAGCTACGTGTGTTAGGCACCTGCTGGGCACCCAGGGAGTCAGCCTCCGGGTGTGCGGGGCTGCAGACCACAGCCAGGGGCCCTGGGAGCCTGGTGCACTCCGTGCAGCGCTGAGTCTGTTCGGCCAAGCAACCGCTGGAGGAGCCCTGCTCTAGCCGTTCCTTTCCCTGGCACAGAGCTCTTCCTGCTGGAGCCCTTGGCAGTGTGCAAGCCACCGGCCTCTAAGCCCTCCCTAAGGACGCCTGAGGCCTAAGTGCAAAGGCAAGGAGCGAGGGGAGCTGAGGCCAGGAAGGCACCAGTGGTGTCTCCCAGCCTCGCGCAGCCTGCTCCTTCCTGGGCAGGAAGCCTAGCAGCGAGGCAAGTCTGGGCAAGTCTCGCCCAGGGCAGAGCAGCTTCCCGCCAGCAACTCTGCCAGATCGGGCCTCTGAGCAGAGCTGGAGCTCTCCCGTCCTGGAGGCGCAGTTGGCCCCAGCCAAGTAGGGCTTGAGCCAAACGAGGCTGGGCTGCCTCTTCTTCCCTCGAGGAGGCTCGGCTCTCCGCCAGCTGTTCACTCGGCTTCCAGGTGGGGGCGCTCTGCGCCTCCTGCAATTCTTGGCTCAGGGGCTCCTTGCCATGAGCTGGGGCTGTGGGCGGGAGCCCAGGCACCCAGGGGCAGGCCCCAACCAGCTGCACACGTCTCTGCTGGGAGGAGAGCTCTAGGGAAGCTACGTGTGTGAGGCAGCTGCTGGGCGCCCAGGGAGTCAGCCTCCGGGTTTGCGGGGCTGCAGACCACAGCCAGGGGCCCTGGGAGCCTGGTGCACTCCGTGCGGCGCTGAGTCTGGGCGGCCAAGCAACCGCTGGAGGAGCCCTGCAGTGCCCTTCTCTTCCCTCGCACAGAGCTCTTCCTGCTTGAGCCCTTCGCAGTGTGCAAGCCACCGGCCCCTAAGCCCTTCCAAAGGACGCCTGGGGCCTAGGTGCAAAAGCGAGGGGGGAGCGGAGCTGAGGCCAGGAAGGCGCCAGTGGAGACTCCCAGCCTCGCGCAGCCGGCTCCTTCCTGGGCAGGAAGCCTAGCAGCGAGGCAAGTCTGGGCCAGGCTCGCCCAGGGCAGAGCAGCCTCGCGCCAGCAACTCTGCCAGATCGGGCCTCTGAGCAGAGCTGGAGCTCTGCCGTCCTGGAGGCGCACTCGGCTCCAGCCAAGTAGGGCTTGAGCCAAACGAGGCTGGGCTGCCTCTTCTTCCCTCGAGGAGGCTCGCCTCCCCGCCAGCTGTTCACTCGGCTTCCAGGTGGGGGCGCTCTGCGCCTCCTGCAGGTCTTGGCTCAGGGCTCCTTGCCCTGAGCTGGGGCTGTGGGCGGGAGCCCAGGCACCCAGGGGCAGGCCCCAACCAGCTGCACACGTCTCTGCTGGGGAGGAGAGCGCTAGGGAAGCTACGTGTGTGATGCAGCTGCTGGGCGCCCAGGGAGTCAGCCTCCGGGTGTGCGGGGCTGCAGACCCCAGCCAGGGGCCCTGGGAGCCTGGTGCACTCCGGGCGGCGCTGAGTCTGGGCGGCCAAGCAACCGCTGGACGAGCCCTGCACTAGCCCTTCCCTTCCTCGCACAGAGCTCTTCCTGCTGGAGCCCTTGGCAGTGTGCAAGCCACGGACCCCTAAGACCTCCCCAAGGACACCGGGGCCTAGGTGCAAAGGCGAGGCAGGAGCGGAGCTGAGGCCAGGAAGGCTCCAGTGGCGTCTCCCAGCCTTGCGCACCCTGCTCTTCCTGGGCAGGAAGCCTAGCAGCGAGGCAAGTCTGGGCAAGGCTCGCCCAGGGCAGAGCAGCCTCGCGCCAGCAACTCTGCCAGATCGGGCCTCTGAGCAGAGCTGGAGCTCTGCCGTCCTTTAGGCACACTCGGCTCCAGCAAAGTAGGTCTTGAGCCAAAGGAGGCTGGGCGGCCTCTTCTTCCCTCGAGGAGGCTCGCCTCCCGCCAGCTGTTCACCCGGCTTCCAGGTGGGGGCGCTCTGGGCCTCCTACAATTCTTGGCTCAGGGGCTCCTTACCCTGAGCTGGGGCTGTGGGCGGGAGCCCAGGCACGCAGGGGCAGGCCCCAACCAGCTGCATACGTCTCTGCTGGGGAGGAGAGCGCTAGGAATCTACGAGTGAGAGGCAGCTGCTGGGCGCCCAGGGAGTCAGCCTCCGGGTGTGCGGGGCTGCAGACCCCAGCCAGGGGCCCTGGGAGCCTGGTGCACTCCGTGCTGCGCTGAGTCTGGGCGGCCAAGCAACCGCTGGAGGAGCCCTGCACGAGCCCTTCCTTTCCCTGCCAGAGCTCTTCCTGCTGGAGCCCTTGGCAGTGTGCAAGATACCGGCCCTTAAGCCCTCCCAAAGAAAGCCAGGATCCTAGGTTCTAAGGCAAGGCAGGAGGGGAGCTGAGGCCAAGAAGGCGCCAGTGCCGTCTCCCAGCCTCGCGCAGCCTGCTCCATCCTGGGCAGGAAGCCTAGCAGCGAGGCAACTCTGGGCCAGGCTCGCCCAGGGCAGAGCAGCCTCGCGCCAGCAACTCTGCCAGATCGGGCCTCTGAGCAGAGCTGGAGCTCTGCCATCCTGGAGGCGCACTCGGCTCCAGCCAAGTAGGGCTTGAGCCAAACGAGGCTGGGCTGCCTCTTCTTCCCTCGAGGAGGCTCGCCTCTCCGCCAGCTGTTCACTCGGCTTCCAGGTGGGGGCGCTCTGGGCCTCCTACAATTCTTGGCTCAGGGGCTCCTTGCCCTGAGCTGGGGCTGTGGGCGGGAGCCCAGGCACGCAGGGCAGGCCCCAACCAGCTGCACACGTCTCTGCTGGGTAGGAGAACGCTAGGGAAGCTACGTGTGTGAGGCAGCTGCTGGGGGCCCAGGGAGTGTGCCTCCGGGTGTGCGGGGCTGCAGACCCCAGCCAGGGGCCCTGGGAGCCTGGTGCACTCCGGGCGGCGCTGAGTCTGGGCGGCCAAGCAACCGCTGGACGAGCCCTGCACTAACCCTTCCCTTTCCTCGCACAGACCTCTTCCTGCTGGAGCCCTTGGCAGTGTGCAAGCCACGGACCCCTAAGACCTCCCCAAGGACACCGGGGCCTAGGTGCAAAGGCGAGGCAGGAGCGGAGCTGAGGCCAGGAAGGCTCCAGTGGTGTCTCCCAGCCTTGCGCACCCTGCTCTTTCCTGGGCAGGAAGCATAGCAGCGAGGCAAGTCTGGGCAAGGCTCGCCCAGGGCAGAGCAGCCTCGCGCCAGCAACTCTGCCAGATCGGGCCTCTGAGCAGAGCTGGAGCTCTGCCGTCCTTTAGGCACACTCGGCTCCAGCAAAGTAGGTCTTGAGCCAAAGGAGGCTGGGCGGCCTCTTCTTCCCTCGAGGCTCGCCTCCCCGCCAGCTGTTCACCCGGCTTCCAGGTGGGGGCGCTCTGGGCGTCCTACAATTCTTGGCTCAGGGGCTCCTTACCCTGAGCTGGGGCTGTGGGCGGGAGCCCAGGCACGCAGGGGCAGGCCCCAACCAGCTGCACACGTCTCTGCTGGGGAGGAGAGCGCTAGGGAAGCTACGTGTGAGAGGCAGCTGCTGGGCGCCCAGGAGTCAGCCTCCGGGTGTGCGGGGCTGCAGACCCCAGCCAGGGGCCCTGGGAGCCTGGTGCACTCCGTGCGGCGCTGAATCTGGGCGGCCAAGCAACGGCTGGAGGAGCCCTGCTCTAGCCCTTCCTTTCCCTGGCACAGAGCTCTTCCTGCTGGAGCCCTTGGCAGTGTGCAAGCCACCGGCCCTAAGCCCTCCCAAAGGACGCCTGGGGCCTAGGTGCAAAGGCAAGGCAGGAGCGGAGCTGAGGCCAGGAAGGCGCCAGTCCGTCTCCCAGCCTCGCGCAGCTGGCTCCTTCCTGGGCAGGAAGCCTAGCAGCGAGGCAAGTCTGGGCAAGGCTCGCCCAGGGCAGAGCAGCCTCGCGCCAGAACTCTGCCAGATCGGGCCTCTGAGCAGAGCTGGAGCTCTGCCTTCCTGGAGGTGCATTCGGCTCCAGCCAAGTAGGGCTTGAGCCAAACGAGGCTGGGCTGCCTCTTCTTCCCTTGAGGAGGCTCGCCTCCCGCCAGCTGTTCACTCGGCTTCCAGGTGGGGGCGCTCTGCGCCTCCTGCAGGTCTTGGCTCAGGGGCTGCTTGCCCTGAGCTGGGGCTGTGGGCGGGAGCCCAGGCACCCAGGGGCAGGCCCCAACCAGCTGCACACGTCTCTGCTGGGGAGGAGAGTGCTAGGGAAGCTACGTGTGTGAGGCAGCTGCTGGGCGCCCAGGGAGTCAGCCTCCGGGTGTGCGGGGCTGCAGACCACAGCCAGGGGCCCTGGGAGCCTGGTGCACTCCGTGCGGCGCTGAGTCTGGGCGGCCAAGCAACCGCTGGAGGAGCCCTGCTCTAGCCCTTCCTTTCCCTCGCACAGAGCTCTTCCTGCTTGAGCCCTTCGCAGTGTGCAAGCCACCGGCTCCTAAGCCCTGTCAAAGGACGCCTGGTCCCTAGGTGCAAAGGCAAGGCAGGAGCGGAGCTGAGGCCAGGAAGGCGCCAGTGGCGTCTCCCAGCCTCACGCAGCATGCTCCTTCCTGGGCAGGAAGTCTAGCAGCGAGGCAAGTCTGGGCAAGGCTCGCCCAGGGCAGAGCAGCCTCGCGCCAGCAACTCTGCCAGATCGGGCCTCTGAGCAGAGCTGGAGCTCTGCCGTCCTGGAGGCGCACTCGGCTCCAGCCAAGTAGGGCTTGAGCCAAACGAGGCTGGGCTGCCTCTTCTTCCCTCGAGGAGGCTCGCCTCCCGCCAGCTGTTCACTCGGCTTCCAGGTGGGGGCGCTCTGCGCCTCCTGCAGGTCTTCGCTCAGGGGCTGCTTGCCCTGAGCTGGGGCTGTGGGCGGGAGCCCAGGCACGCAGGGGCAGGCCCCAACCAGCTGCACACGTCTCTGCTGGGGAGGAGAGCGCTAGGGAAGCTACGTGTGTGAGGCAGCTGCTGGGCGCCCAGGGAGTCAGCCTCCGGGTGTGCGGGGCTGCAGACAAGAGCCACGGGCCCTGGGAGGCTGGTGCACTCCGTTCGGCGCTGAGTCTGGGCGGCCAAGCAACCGCTGGAGGTGCCCTGCACTAGCCCTTCCTTTCCCTGGCACAGAGCTCTTCCTGCTGAAGCCCTTGGCAGTGTGCAAGCCACCGGCCCTAAGCCCTCCCCAAGGACGCCTGGGGCCTAGGTGCAAAGGCAAGGCAGGAGGGGAGCTGAGGCCAGGAAGGCACCAGTGGTGTCTCCCAGCCTCGCGCAGCCTGCTCCTTCCTGGGCAGGAAGCCTAGCAGCGAGTCAAGTCTGGGCAAGGCTCGCCCAGGGCAGAGCAGCCTCGCGCCAGCAACTCTGCCAGATCGGGCCTCTGAGCAGAGCTGGAGCTCTCCCGTCCTGGAGGCGCAGTAGGCCCCAGCCAAGTAGGGCTTGAGCCAAACGAGGCTGGGCTGCCTCTTCTTCCCTCGAGGAGGCTCGGCTACCCGCCAGCTCTTCACTTGGCTTCCAGGTGGGGGCGCTCTGCGCCTCCTGCAGGTCTTGGCTCAGGGGCTGTTTACCCTGAGCTGGGGCTGTGGGCGGGAGCCCAGGCACGCAGGGGCAGGCCCCAACCAGGTGCACACGTCTCTGCTGGGGAGGAGAGCGCTAGGGAAGCTACGTGTGTGAGGCAGCTGCTGGGCGCCCAGGGAATCAGCCTCCGGGTGTGCGGGGCTGCAGACCCAGCCAGGGGCCCTGGCTTCCTGGTGCACTCCGTGCAGCGCTGAGTCTGGGCGGCCAAGCAACCGCTGGAGGAGCCCTGCACGAGCCCTTCCTTTCCCTGGCACAGAGCTCTTCCTCCTGGAGCCCTTGGCAGTGTGCAAGATACCGGCCCTTAAGCCCTCCCAAAGGACGCCTGGGGCCTAGGTTCTAAGGCAAGGCAGGAGGAGCTGAGGCCAAGAAGGCGCCAGTGCCGTCTCCCAGCCTCGCGCAGCCTGCTCCATCCTGGGCAGGAAGCCTAGCAGCGAGGCAACTCTGGGCCAGGCTCGCCCAGGGCAGAGCAGCCTCGCGCCAGCAACTCTTCCAGATCGGGCCTCTAAGCAGAGCTGGAGCTCTGCCGTCCTGGAGGCGCACTCGGCTCCAGCCAAGTAGGGCTTGAGCCAAACGAGGCTGGGCTGCCTCTTCTTCCCTCGAGGAGGCTCGCCTCTCCGCCAGCTGTTCACTCGGCTTCCAGGTGGGGGCGCTCTGGGCCTCCTACAATTCTTGGCTCAGGGGCTCCTTGCCTGAGCTGGGGCTGTGGGCGGGAGCCCAGGCACGCAGGGCAGGCCCCAACCAGCTGCACACGTCTCTGCTGGGTAGGAGAGCGCTAGGGAAGCTACGTGTGTGAGGCAGCTGCTGGGCGCCCAGGAGTCAGCCTCCGGGTGTGCGGGGCTGCAGACCCCAGCCAGGGGCCCTGGGAGCCTGGTGCACTCCGGGCGGCGCTGAGTCTGGGCGGCCAAGCAACCGCTGGACGAGCCCTGCACTAGCCCTTCCTTTCCTCGCACAGAGCTCTTCCTGCTGGAGCCCTTGGCAGTGTGCAAGCCACGGCCCTAAGCCCTCCCCAAGGACGCCTGGGGCCTAGGTGCAAAGGCAAGGCAGGAGCGGAGCTGAGGCCAGGAAGGCGCCAGTGGCGTCTCCCAGCCTCGCGCAGCCTGCTCCTTCCTGGGCAGGAAGCCTAGCAGCGAGGCAAGTCTGGGCAAGGCTCGCCCAGGGCAGAGCAGCCTCGCGCCAGCAACTCTGCCAGATCGGGCCTCTGAGCAGAGCTGGAGCTCTGCCGTCCTGGAGGCGCACTCGGCTCCAGCCAAGTAGGGCTTGAGCCAAACGAGGCTGGGCTGCCTCTTCTTCCCTCGAGGAGGCTCGCCTCCCCGCCAGCTGTTCACTCGGCTTCCAGGTGGGGGCGCTCTAAGTTTCCTGCAGGTCTTGGCTCAGGGCTGCTTGCCCTGAGCTGGGGCTGTGGGCGGGAGCCCAGGCACGCAGGGCAGGCCCCAACCAGCTGCACACGTCTCTGCTGGGGAGGAGAGCGCTAGGAAGCTACGTGTGTGAGGCAGCTGCTGGGCGCCCAGGAGTCAGCCTCCGGGTGTGCGGGGATGCAGACCCCAGCCAGGGACCCTGGGAGCCTGGTGCACTCCGTGCGGCGCTGAATCTGGGCTGCCAAGCAACCGCTGGAGGAGCCCTGCACTAGCCCTTCCTTCCCTGGCACAGAGCCCTTCCTGCTGGAGCCCTTGGCAGTGTGCAAGCCACCGGCCCTAAGCCCTCCCAAGGACGCCTGGGGCCTAGGTGCAAAGGCAAGGCAGGAGCGGAGCTGAGGCCAGGAAGGCGCCAGTGGCGTCTCCCAGCCTCGCGCAGCCGGCTCCTTCCTGGGCAGGAAGCCTAGCAGCGAGGCAAGTCTGGGCAAGGCTCGCCCAGGGCAGAGCAGCCTCGCGCCAGCAACTCTGCCAGATCGGGCCTCTGAGCAGAGCTGGAGCTCTGCCGTCCTGGAGGCGCACTCGGCTCCAGCCAAGTAGGGCTTGAGCCAAACGAGGCTGGGCTGCCTCTTCTTCCCTCGAGGAGGCTCGCCTCCCGCCAGCTGTTCACTCGGCTTCCAGGTGGGGGCGCTCTGCCTCCTGCAGGTCTTGGCTCAGGGGCTGCTTGCCCTGAGCTGGGGCTGTGGGCGGGAGCCCAGGCACGCAGGGGCAGGCCCCAACCAGCTGCACACGTCTCTGCTGGGGAGGAGAGCGCTAGGAAGCTACGTGTGTGAGGCAGCTGCTGGGCGCCCCAGGAGTCAGCCTCCGGGTGTGCGGGGCTGCAGACCCCAGCCAGGGCCCTGGGAGCCTGGTGCACTCCGTGCAGCGCTGAGTCTGTGCGGCCAAGCAACGTCTTGCGGAGCCCGGCACTAGCCCTTCCTTCCCTGGCACAGAGCTCTTCCTGCTTGAGCCCTTCGCAGTGTGCAAGCCACCGGCCCCTAAGCCCTGCCAAAGGACGCCTGGGGCCTAGGTGCAAAGGCAAGGCAGGAGCGGAGCTGAGGCCAGGAAGGCGCCAATGGCGTCTCCCAGCCTCGCAGCCTGCTCCTTCCTGGGCAGGAAGTCTAGCAGCGAGGCAAGTCTGGGCAAGGCTCGCCCAGGGCAGAGCAGCCTCGCACCAGCAACTCTGCCAGATCGGGCCTCTGAGCAGAGCTGGAGCTCTGCCGTCCTGGAGGCGCACTCGGCTCAAGCCAAGTAGGGCTTGAGCCAAACGAGGCTGGGCTACCTCTTCTTCCCTCGAGGGTGCTCGCCTCCCCGCCAGCTGTTCACTCGGCTTCCAGGTGGGGGGGCTCAGCATCCTGCAGGTCTTGGCTCAGGGGCTGCTTGCCCTGAGCTGGGGCTGTGGGCGGGAGCCCAGGCACCCAGGGGCAGGCCCCAACCAGCTGCACACGTCTCTGCTGGGGAGCAGAGCGCTAGGGAAGCTACGTGTGTGAGGCAGCTGCTGGGCGCCCAGGGAGTCAGCCTCCGGGTTTGCGGGGCTGCAGACCACAGCCAGGGGCCCTGGGAGCCTGGTGCACTCCGTGCGGCGCTGAGTCTGGGCGGCCAAGCAACCGCTGGATGGGCCCTGCTCTAGCCCTTCCTTTCCCTGGCACAGAGCTCTTCCTGCTGGAGCCCTTGGCAGTGTGCAAGCCACCGGCCCGTAAGCCCTCCCAAAGGACGCCTGGGGCCTAGGTGCAAAGGCGAGGCAGGAGCGGAGCTGAGGCCAGGAAGGCACCAGTGGTGTCTCCCAGCCTCGCACAGCCTGCTCCTTCCTGGGCAGGAAGCCTATCAGGGAGGCAAGTCTGGGCAAGGCTCGCCCAGGGCAGAGCAGCCTCGCGCCAGCAACTCTGCCAGATCGGGCCTCTGAGCAGAGCTGGAGCTCTGCCGTCCTGGAGGCGCACTCGGCCCCAGCCAAGTAGGGCTTGAGCCAAACGAGGCTGGGCTGCCTCTTCTTCCCTCGAGGAGGCTCGGCTCCCGCCAGCTGTTCACTCGGCTTCCAGGTGGGGGCGCTCTGCGCCTCCTGCAGGTCTTGGCTCAGGGCTGCTTGCCCTGAGCTGGGGATGTGGGCGGGAGCCCAGGCACGCAGGGCAGGCCCCAACCAGCTGCACACGTCTCTGCTGGGGAGGAGAGCGCTAGGAAGCTACGTGTGTGAGGCAGCTGCTGGGCGCCCAGGAGTCAGCCTCCGGGTGTGCGGGGCTGCAGACCCCAGCCAGGGCCCTGGGAGCCTGGTGCACTCCGTGCAGCGCTGAGTCTGGGCGGCCAAGCAACCGCTGGAGGAGCCCTGCTAACCCTTCCTTTCCCTGGCACAGAGCTCTTCCTGCTGGAGCCCTTGGCAGTGTGCAAGCCACCGGCCCTAAGCCCTCCCAAAGGACGCCTGGGGCCTAGGTGCAAAGGCAAGGCAGGAGCGGAGCTGAGGCCAGGAAGGCGCCAGTGGCGTCTCCCAGCCTCGCGCAGCCTGCTCCTTCCTGGGCAGGAAGCTAGCAGCGAGGCAAGTCTGGGCAAGGCTCGCCCAGGGCAGAGCAGCCTCGCGCCAGCAACTCTGCCAGATCGGGCCTCTGAGCAGAGCTGGAGCTCTGCCGTCCTGGAGGCGCACTCGGCTCCAGCCAAGTAGGGCTTGAGCCAAACGAGGCTGGGCTGCCTCTTCTTCCCTCGAGGAGGCTCGCCTCCCGCCAGCTGTTCACTCGGCTTCCAGGTGGGGGCGCTCAGCGACTCATGCAGGTCTTGGCTCAGGGGCTACTTGCCCTGAGCTGGGGCTGTGGGCGGGAGCCCAGGCACGCAGGGGCAGGCCCCAACCAGCTGCACACGTCTCTGCTGGGGAGGAGGCGCTAGGGAAGCTACGTGTGTGAGGCAGCTGCTGGGCGCCCAGGAGTCAGCCTCCGGGTGTGCGGGCTGCAGACCCCAGCCAGGGGCCCTGGGAGCCTGGTGCACTCCGTGCGGCGCTGAGTCTGGGCTGCCAAGCAACCGCTGGAGGAGCCCTGCTCTAGCCCTTCCTTTCCCTGGCACAGAGCTCTTCCTGCTGGAGCCCTTGGCAGTGTGCAAGCCACCGGCCCTAAGCCCTCCCAAAGGACGCCTGGGGCCTAGGTGCAAAGGCAAGGCAGGAGCGGAGCTGAGGCCAGGAAGGCGCCAGTGGCGTCTCCCAGCCTCGCGCAGCCTGCTCCTTCCTGGGCAGGAAGCCTAGCAGCGAGGCAAGTCTGGGCAAGTCTCGCCCAGGGCAGAGCAGCCTCGCGCCAGCAACTCTGCCAGTTCGGGCCTCTGAGCAGAGCTGGAGCTCTGCCTTCCTGGAGGCGCATTCGGCTCCAGCCAAGTAGGGCTTGAGCCAAACGAGGCGGGGCTGCCTCTTCTTCCCTCGAGAGTGCTCGGCTCTCCGCCAGCTGTTCACTCGGCTTCCAGGTGGGGGCGCTCTGCGCCTCCTGCAGGTCTTGGCTCAGGGGCTGCTTGCCTGAGCTGGGGCTGTGGGCGGGAGCCCAGGCACGCAGGGCCAGGCCCCAACCAGCTGCACACGTCTCTGCTGGGGAGGAGAGTGCTAGGGAAGCTACGTGTGTGAGGCAGCTGCTGGGCGCCCAGGGAGTCAGCCTCCGGGTTTGCGGGGCTGCAGACCACAGCCAGGGGCCCTGGGAGCCTGGTGCACTCCGTGCGGCGCTGAGTCTGGGTGGCCAAGCAACCGCTGGAGGAGCCCTGCAGTGCCCTTCTCTTCCCTCGCACAGAGCTCTTCCTGCTTGAGCCCTTCGCAGTGTGCAAGCCACCGGCCCTAAGCCCTGCCAAAGGACGCCTGGTCCCTAGGTGCAAAGGCAAGGCAGGAGCGGAGCTGAGGCCAGGATGGCGCAGTGGCGTCTCCCAGCCTCACGCAGCATGCTCCTTCCTGGGCAGGAAGTCTAGCAGCGAGGCAAGTCTGGGCAAGGCTCGCCCAGGGCAGAGCAGCCTCGCACCAGCAACTCTGCCAGATCGGGCCTCTGAGCAGAGCTGGAGCTCTGCCGTCCTGGAGGCGCACTCGGCTCCAGCCAAGTAGGGCTTGAGCCAAACGAGGCTGGGCTACCTCTTCTTCCCTCGAGGGTGCTCGCCTCCCGCCAGCTGTTCACTCGGCTTCCAGGTGGGGGGGCTTAGCGCCTCGTGCAGGTCTTCGCTCAGGGGCTACTTGCCCTGAGCTGGGGCTGTGGGCGGGAGCCCAGGCACGCAGGGCAGGCCCCAACCAGCTGCACACGTCTCTGCTGGGGAGCAGAGCGCTAGGAAGCTACGTGTGTGAGGCAGCTGCTGAGCGCCCAGGGAGTCAGCCTCCGGGTTTGCGGGGCTGCAGACCACAGCCAGGGGCCCTGGGAGCCTGGTGCACTCCGTGCGGCGCTGAGTCTGGGCGGCCAAGCAACCGCTGGATGGGCCCTGCTCTAGCCCTTCCTTTCCCTGGCACAGAGCTCTTCCTGCTGGAGCCCTTGGCAGTGTGCAAGCCACCGGCCCGTAAGCCCTCCCTAAGGACGCCTGGGGCCTAGCTGCAAAGGCAAGGAGCGAGGGGAGCTGAGGCCAGGAAGGCACCAGTGGTGTCTCCCAGCCTCGCACAGCCTGCTCCTTCCTGGGCAGGAAGCCTATCAGCGAGGCAAGTCTGGGCAAGGCTCGCCCAGGGCAGAGCAGCCTCGCGCCAGCAACTCTGCCAGATCGGGCCTCTGAGCAGAGCTGGAGCTCTCCCGTCCTGGAGGCGCAGTTGGCCCCAGCCAAGTAGGGCTTGAGCCAAACGAGGCTGGGCTGCCTCTTCTTCCCTCGAGGAGGCTCGCCTCCCCGCCAGCTGTTCACTCGGCTTCCAGGTGGGGGCGCTCTGCGCCTCCTGCAGGTCTTGGCTCAGTGGCTGCTTGCCCTGAGCTGGGGCTGTGGGCGGGAGCCCAGGCACCCAGGGGCAGGCCCCAACCAGCTGCACACGTCTCTGCTGGGGAGGAGGCGCTAGGGAAGCTACGTGTGTGAGGCAGCTGCTGGGCGCCCAGGAGTCAGCCTCCGGGTGTGCGGGGCTGCAGACCCCAGCCAGGGCCCTGGGAGCCTGGTGCACTCCGTGCGGCGCTGAGTCTGGGCGGCCAAGCAACCGCTGGAGGAGCCCTGCACTAGCCCTTCCCTTCCCTCGCACAGAGCTCTTCCTGCTGGAGCCCTTGGCAGTGTGCAAGCCACCGGCCCTAAGCCCTCCCAAAGGACGCCTGGGGCCTAGGTGCAAAGGCAAGGCAGGAGCGGAGCTGAGGCCAGGAAGGCGCCAGTGGCGTCTCCCAGCCTCGCGCAGCCTGCTCCTTCCTGGGCAGGAAGCCTAGCAGCGAGGCAAGTCTGGGCAAGGCTCGCCCAGGGCAGAGCAGCCTCGCGCCAGCAACTCTGCCAGATCGGGCCTCTGAGCAGAGCTGGAGCTCTGCCGTCCTGGAGGCGCACTCGGCTCCAGCCAAGTAGGGCTTGAGCCAAACGAGGCTGGGCTGCCTCTTCTTCCCTCGAGGAGGCTCGCCTCCCGCCAGCTGTTCACTCGGCTTCCAGGTGGGGGCGCTCGGCGGCTCCTGCAGGTCTTGGCTCAGGGGCTACTTGCCTGAGCTGGGGCTGTGGGCGGGAGCCCAGGCACGCAGGGCAGGCCCCAACCAGCTGCACACGTCTCTGCTGGGGAGGAGAGCGCTAGGGAAGCTACGTGTGTGAGGCAGCTGCTGGGCGCCCAGGAGTCAGCCTCCGGGTTTGCGGGGCTGCAGACCCCAGCCAGGGCCCTGGGAGCCTGGTGCACTCCGTGCGGCGCTGAGTCTGGGCGGCCAAGCAACCGCTGGAGGAGCCCTGCTCTAGCCCTTCCTTTCCCTGGCACAGAGCTCTTCCTGCTGGAGCCCTTGGCAGTGTGCAAGCCACCGGCCCTAAGCCCTCCCAAGGACGCCTGGGGCCTAGGTGCAAAGGCAAGGCAGGAGCGGAGCTGAGGCCAGGAAGGCGCCAGTGGCGTCTCCCAGCCTCGCGCAGCCTGCTCCTTCCTGGGCAGGAAGCCTAGCAGCGAGGCAAGTCTGGGCAAGGCTCGCCCAGGGCAGAGCAGCCTCGCGCCAGCAACTCTGCCAGATCGGGCCTCTGAGCAGAGCTGGAGCTCTGCCGTCCTGGAGGCGCACTGGCTCCCAGCCAAGTAGGGCTTGAGCCAAACGAGGCTGGGCTGCCTCTTCTTCCCTCGAGGAGGCTCGCCTCCCGCCAGCTGTTCACTCGGCTTCCAGGTGGGGGCGCTCTGCGCCTCCTGCAGGTCTTGGCTCAGGGCTGCTTGCCTGAGCTGGGGCTGTGGGCGGGAGCCCAGGCACGCAGGGCAGGCCCCAACCAGCTGCACACGTCTCTGCTGGGAGGAGAGCGCTAGGAAGCTACGTGTGTGAGGCAGCTGCTGGGCGCCCAGGAGTCAGCCTCCGGGTGTGCGGGGCTGCAGACCCCAGCCAGGGCCCTGGGAGCCTGGTGCACTCCGTGCGGCGCTGAGTCTGGGCGGCCAAGCAACCGCTGGAGGAGCCCTGCACTAGCCCTTCCTTTCCTGGCACAGAGCTCTTCCTGCTGGAGCCCTTGGCAGTGTGCAAGCCACCGGCCCTAAGCCCTCCCAAAGGACGCCTGGGGCCTAGGTGCAAAGGCAAGGCAGGAGCGGAGCTGAGGCCAGGAAGGCGCCAGTGGCGTCTCCCAGCCTCGCGCAGCCGGCTCCTTCCTGGGCAGGAAGCCTAGCAGCGAGGCAAGTCTGGGCAAGGCTCGCCCAGGGCAGAGCAGCCTCGCGCCAGCAACTCTGCCAGATCGGGCCTCTGAGCAGAGCTGGAGCTCTGCCGTCCTGGAGGCGCACTCGGCTCCAGCCAAGTAGGGCTTGAGCCAAACGAGGCTGGGCTGCCTCTTCTTCCCTCGAGGAGGCTCGCCTCCCGCCAGCTGTTCACTCGGCTTCCAGGTGGGGGCGCTCTGCGCCTCCTGCAGGTCTTGGCTCAGGGGCTGCTTGCCTGAGCTGGGGCTGTGGGCGGGAGCCCAGGCACGCAGGGCAGGCCCCAACCAGCTGCACACGTCTCTGCTGGGGAGGAGAGCGCTAGGAAGCTACGTGTGAGGCAGCTGCTGGGCGCCCAGGAGTCAGCCTCCGGGTGTGCGGGGCTGCAGACCCCAGCCAGGGGCCCTGGGAGCCTGGTGCACTCCGTGCGGCGCTGAGTCTGGGCGGCCAAGCAACCGCTGGAGGAGCCCTGCCAGCCTTCCTTTCCCTGGCACAGAGCTCTTCCTGCTGGGCCCTTGGCAGTGTGCAAGCCACCGGCCCTAAGCCCTCCCAAAGGACGCCTGGGGCCTAGGTGCAAAGGCAAGGCAGGAGCGGAGCTGAGGCCAGGAAGGCGCCAGTGGCGTCTCCCAGCCTCGCGCAGCCTGCTCCTTCCTGGGCAGGAAGCCTAGCAGCGAGGCAAGTCTGGGCAAGGCTCGCCCAGGGCAGAGCAGCCTCGCGCCAGCAACTCTGCCAGATCGGGCCTCTGAGCAGAGCTGGAGCTCTGCCGTCCTGGAGGCGCCCACGGCTCCAGCCAAGTAGGGCTTAGAGCCAAACGAGGCTGGGCTGCCTCTTCTTCCTCGAGGCTCGCCTCCCGCCAGCTGTTCACTCGGCTTCCAGGTGGGGGCGCTCTGCGCCTCCTGCAGGTCTTGGCTCAGGGCTGCTTGCCTGAGCTGGGGCTGTGGGCGGGAGCCCAGGCACGCAGGGCAGGCCCAACCAGCTGCACACGTCTCTGCTGGGGAGGAGAGCGCTAGGAAGCTACGTGTGTGAGGCAGCTGCTGGGCGCCCAGGAGTCAGCCTCCGGGTGTGCGGGGCTGCAGACCCAGCCAGGGGCCCTGGGAGCCTGGTGCACTCCGTGCAGCGCTGAGTCTGGGCGGCCAAGCAACCGCTGGAGGAGCCCTGCACTAGCCCTTCCTTCCCTGGCACAGAGCTCTTCCTGCTGGAGCCCTTGGCAGTGTGCAAGCCACCGGCCCTAAGCCCTCCCAAAGGAAGCCTGGGGCCTAGGTGCAAAGGCAAGGCAGGAGCGGAGCTGAGGCCAGGAAGGCGCCAGTGGCGTCTCCCAGCCTCGCGCAGCCTGCTCCTTCCTGGGCAGGAAGCCTAGCAGCGAGGCAAGTCTGGGCAAGGCTCGCCCAGGGCAGAGCAGCCTCGCGCCAGCAACTCTGCCAGATCGGGCCTCTGAGCAGAGCTGGAGCTCTGCCGTCATGGAGGCGCACTCGCTCCAGCCAAGTAGGGCTTGAGCCAAACAAGGCTGGGCTGCCTCTTCTTCCCTGGAGGAGGCTCGCCTCCCCGCCAGCTGTTCACTCGGCTTCCAGGTGGGGGCGCTCTGCGCCTCCTGCAGGTCTTGGCTCAGGGCTGCTTGCCTGAGCTGGGGCTGTGGGCGGGAGCCCAGGCACGCAGGGCAGGCCCCAACCAGCTGCACACGTCTCTGCTGGGGAGGAGAGCGCTAGGAAGCTACGTGTGTGAGGCAGCTGCTGGGCGCCCCAGGAGTCAGCCTCCGGGTGTGCGGGGCTGCAGACCCCAGCCAGGGGCCCTGGGTTCCTGGTGCACTCCGTGCTGCGCTGAGACTGTGCCTCCAAGCAACCGCTGGAGGAGCCCTGCACGATCCCTTCCTTTCCATGGCACAGAGCTCTTCCTCCTGGAGCCCTTGGCAGTGTGCAAGCCACCGGCCCTAAGCCCTCCCCAAGGACGCCTGGGGCCTAGGTGCAAAGGCAAGGCAGGAGCGGAGCTGAGGCCAGGAAGGCGCCAGTGGAGTCTCCCAGCCGCGCGCAGCCGGCTCCTTCCTGGGCAGGAAGCCTAGCAGCGAGGCAAGTCTGGGCAAGGCTCGCCCAGGGCAGAGCAGCCTCGCACCAGCAACTCTGCCAGATCGGGCCTCTGAGCAGAGTTGGAGCTCTGCCGTCCTGGAGGCGCACTCGGCTCCAGCCAAGTAGGGCTTGAGCCAAACGAGGCTGGGCTGCCTCTTCTTCCCTCCAGGGGGCTCGCCTCCCCGCCAGCTGTTCACTCGGCTTCCAGGTGGGGGCGCTCTGCGCCTCCTGCAGGTCTTGGCTCAGGGCTGCTTGCCTGAGCTGGGGCTGTGGGCGGGAGCCCAGGCACGCAGGGCAGGCCCCAACCAGCTGCACACGTCTCTGCTGGGGAGGAGAGCGCTAGGAAGCTACGTGTGTGAGGCAGCTGCTGGGCGCCCAGGAGTCAGCCTCCGGGTGTGCGGGGCTGCAGACCCCAGCCAGGGGCCCTGGGAGCCTGGTGCACTCCGTGCGGCGCTGAGTCTGGGCGGCCAAGCAACCGCTGGAGGAGCCCTGCACTAGCCCTTCCTTTCCTGGCACAGAGCTCTTCCTGCTGGAGCCCTTGGCAGTGTGCAAGCCACCGGCCCTAAGCCCTCCCCAAAGGACGCCTGGGGCCTAGGTGCAAAGGCAAGGCAGGAGCGGAGCTGAGGCCAGGAAGGCGCCAGTGGCGTCTCCCAGCCTCGCGCAGCCTGCTCCTTCCTGGGCAGGAAGCCTAGCAGTGAGGCAAGTCTGGGCAAGGCTCGCCCAGGGCAGAGCAGCCTCGCGCCAGCAACTCTGCCAGATCGGGCCTCTGAGCAGAGCTGGAGCTCTGCCGTCCTGGAGGCGCACTCGGCTCCAGCCAAGTAGGGCTTGAGCCAAACGAGGCTGGGCTGCCTCTTCTTCCCTCGAGGAGGCTCGCCTCCCGCCAGCTGTTCACTCGGCTTCCAGGTGGGGGCGCTCTGCGCCTCCTGCAGGTCTTGGCTCAGGGGCTGCTTGCCTGAGCTGGGGCTGTGGGCGGGAGCCCAGGCACGCAGGGCAGGCCCCAACCAGCTGCACACGTCTCTGCTGGGGAGGAGAGCGCTAGGAAGCTACGTGTGAGGCAGCTGCTGGGCGCCCAGGAGTCAGCCTCCGGGTGTGCGGGGCTGCAGACCCCAGCCAGGGCCCTGGGAGCCTGGTGCACTCCGTGCGGCGCTGAGTCTGGGCGGCCAAGCAACCGCTGGAGGAGCCCTGCACTAGCCCTTCCTTCCCTCGCACAGAGCTCTTCCTGCTGGAGCCCTTGGCAGTGTGCAAGCCACCGGCCCTAAGCCCTCCCAAAGGACGCCTGGGGCCTAGGTGCAAAGGCAAGGCAGGAGCGGAGCTGAGGCCAGGAAGGCGCCAGTGGCGTCTCCCAGCCTCGCGCCAGCAACTCTGCCAGATCGGGCCTCTGAGCAGAGCTGGAGCTCTGCCGTCCTGGAGGCGCACTCGGCTCCAGCCAAGTAGGGCTTGAGCCAAACGAGGCTGGGCTGCCTCTTCTTCCCTCGAGAGGCTCGCCTCCCGCCAGCTGTTCACTCGGCTTCCAGGTGGGGCGCTCTGCGCCTCCTGCAGGTCTTGGCTCAGGGCTGCTTGCCTGAGCTGGGGCTGTGGGCGAGGAGCCCAGGCACGCAGGGCAGGCCCCAACCAGCTGCACACGTCTCTGCTGGGGAGGAGAGCGCTAGGGAAGCTACGTGTGTGAGGCAGCTGCTGGGCGCCCAGGGAGTCAGCCTCCGGGTGTGCGGGGCTGCAGACCCCAGTCAGGGGCCCTGGGAGCCTGGTGCACTCCGTGCAGCGCTGAGTCTGGGCGGCCAAGCAACTGCTGGAGGAGCCCTGCACTAGCCCATACTTCCCTCGCACAGAGCTCTTCCTGCTGGAGCCCTTGGCAGTGTGCAAGCCACCGGCCCCTAAGCCCTCCCAAGGACGCCTGGGGCCTAGGTGCAAAGGCAAGGCAGGAGGAGCTGAGGCCAGGAAGGCGCCAGTGGCGTCTCCCAGCCTCGCGCAGCCTGCTCCTTCCTGGGCAGGAAGCCTAGCTGTGAGGCAAGTCTGGGCAAGGCTCGCCCAGGGCAGAGCAGCCTCGCGCCAGCAACTCTGCCAGATCGGGCCTCTGAGCAGAGCTGGAGCTCTGCCGTCCTGGAGGCGCACTCGGCTCCAGCCAAGTAGGGATTGAGCCAAACGAGGCTGGGCTGCCTCTTCTTCTCTCGAGGAGGCTCGCCTCCCTGCAAGCTGTTCACTCGACTTCCAGGTGGGGGCGCTCTGCGCCTCCTGCAGGTCTTGGCTCAGGGCTGCTTGCCTGAGCTGGGGCTGTGGGCGGGAGCCCAGGCACGCAGGGGCAGGCCCAACCAGCTGCACACGTCTCTGCTGGGGAGGAGAGCGCTAGGAAGCTACGTGTGTGAGGCAGCTGCTGGGCGCCCAGGGAGTCAGCCTCCGGGTGTGCGGGGCTGCAGACCCCAGCCAGGGGCCCTGGGAGCCTGGTGCACTCCGTGCGGCGCTGAGTCTGGGCGGCCAAGCAACCGCTGGAGGAGCCCTGCACTAGCCCTTCCTTCCTCGCACAGAGCTCTTCCTGCTGGAGCCCTTGGCAGTGTGCAAGCTACCGGCCCCTAAGCCCTCCCCAAGGACGCCTGGGGCCTAGGTGCAAAGGCAAGGCAGGAGCGGAGCTGAGGCCAGGAAGGCGCCAGTGGCGTCTCCCAGCCTCGCGCAGCCTGCTCCTTCCTGGGCAGGAAGCTTGGCAGCGAGGCAAGTTTGGGCAAGGCTCGCCCAGGGCAGAGCAGCCTCGCGCCAGCAACTCTGCCAGATCGGGCCTCTGAGCAGAGCTGGAGCTCTGCCGTCCTGGAGGCGCACTCGGCTCCAGCCAAGTAGGGCTTGAGCCAAACGAGGCTGGGCTGCCTCTTCTTCCCTCGAGGCTCGCCTCCCGCCAGCTGTTCACTCGGCTTCCAGGTGGGGGCGCTCTGCGCCTCCTGCAGGTCTTGGCTCAGGGCTGCTTGCCTGAGCTGGGGCTGTGGGCGGGAGCCCAGGCACGCAGGGGCAGGCCCCAACCAGCTGCACACGTCTCTGCTGGGGAGGAGAGCGCTAGGAAGCTACGTGTGTGAGGCAGCTGCTGGGCGCCCAGGAGTCAGCCTCCGGGTGTGCGGGGCTGCAGACCCCAGCCAGGGGCCCTGGGAGCCTGGTGCACTCCGTGCAGCGCTGAGTCTGGGCGGCCAAGCAACCGCTGGAGGAGCCCTGCACTAGCCCTTCCTTCCCTGCAGAGCTCTTCCTGCTGGAGCCCTTGGCAGTGTGCAAGCCACCGGCCCTAAGCCCTCCCAAAGGACGCCTGGGGCCTAGGTGCAAAGGCAAGGCAGGAGCGGAGCTGAGGCCAGGAAGGCGCCAGTGGCGTCTCCCAGCCTCGCGCAGCCTGCTCCTTCCTGGGCAGGAAGCTCGCCCAGGGCAGAGCAGCCTCGCGCCAGCAACTCTGCCAGATCGGGCTCTGAGCAGAGCTGGAGCTCTGCCGTCCTGGAGGCGCACTCGGCTCCAGCCAAGTAGGGCTTGAGCCAAACGAGGCTGGGCTGCCTCTTCTTCCCTCGAGGAGGCTCGCCTCCCGCCAGCTGTTCACTCGGCTTCCAGGTGGGGGCGCTCTGCGCCTCCTGCAGGTCTTGGCTCAGGGCTGCTTGCCTGAGCTGGGGCTGTGGGCGGGAGCCCAGGCACGCAGGGGCAGGCCCCAACCAGCTGCACACGTCTCTGCTGGGGAGGAGGCGCTAGGGAAGCTACGTGTGTGAGGCAGCTGCTGGGCGCCCAGGAGTCAGCCTCCGGGTGTGGGGCTGGTGCACTCCGTGCGGCGCTGAGTCTGGGCGGCCAAGCAACCGCTGGAGGAGCCCTGCACTAGCCCTTCCTTCCTCGCACAGAGCTCTTCCTGCTGGAGCCCTTGGCAGTGTGGGGCCGAGGTCAGGAAGGCGCCAGTGGCGTCTCCCAGCCTCGCGCAGCCTGCTCCTTCCTGGGCAGGAAGCCTAGCAGCGAGGCAAGTCTGGGCAAGGCTCGCCCAGGGCAGAGCAACCTCGCGCCAGCAACTCTGCCAGATCGGGCCTCTGAGCAGAGCTGGAGCTCTGCCGTCCTGGAGGCGCACTCGGCTCCAGCCAAGTAGGGCTTGAGGCAAACGAGGCTGGGCTGCCTCTTCTTCCCTCGAGGGCTCGCCTCCCGCCAGCTGTTCACTCGGCTTCCAGGTGGGGGCGCTCTGCGCCTCCTGCAGGTCTTGGCTCAGGGCTGCTTGCCTGAGCTGGGGCTGTGGGCGGGAGCCCAGGCACGCAGGGCAGGCCCAACCAGCTGCACACGTCTCTGCTGGGGAGGAGAGCGCTAGGGAAGCTACGTGTGTGAGGCAGCTGCTGGGCGCCCAGGGAGTCAGCCTCCGGGTTTGCGGGGCTGCAGACCCCATCCAGTGGCCCTGGGAGCCTGGTGCACTCCGTGCGGCGCTGAGTCAGGCCGGCCAAGCAACCCCTGGAGGAGCCGTGCACTAGCCCTTCCTTCCCTCGCACAGAGCTCTTCCTGCTGGAGCCCTTGGCAGTGTGCAAGCCACCGGCCCTAAGCCCTCCCAAAGGACGCCTGGGGCCTAGAGGCCAGGAAGGCGCCAGTGGCGTCTCCCAGCCGCGCAGCCTGCTCCTTCCTGGGCAGGAAGCCTAGCAGCGAGGCAAGTCTGGGCAAGGCTCGCCCAGGGCAGAGCAGCCTCGCGCCAGCAACTCTGCCAGATCGGGCCTCTGAGCAGAGCTGGAGCTCTGCCGTCCTGGAGGCGCACTCGGCTCCAGCCAAGTAGGGCTTGAGCCAAACGAGGCTGGGCTGCCTCTTCTTCCCTCGAGGAGGCTCGCCTCCCGCCAGCTGTTCACTCGGCTTCCAGGTGGGGGCGCTCTGCGCCTCCTGCAGGTCTTGGCTCAGGGCTGCTTGCCTGAGCTGGGGCTGTGGGCGGGAGCCCAGGCACGCAGGGGCAGGCCCCAACCAGCTGCACACGTCTCTGCTGGGGAGGAGGGCGCTAGGGAAGCTACGTGTGTGAGGCAGCTGCTGGGCGCCCAGGGAGTCAGCCTCCGGGTGTGCGGGGCTGCAGACCCCAGCCAGGGGCCCTGGGAGCCTGGTGCACTCCGTGCGGCGCTGAGTCTGGGCGGCCAAGCAACCGCTGGAGGAGCCCTGCACTAGCCCTTCCTTTCCCACAGAGCTCTTCCTGCTGGAGCCCTTGGCAGTGTGCAAGCCACCGGCCCTAAGCCCTCCCAAAGGACGCCTGGGGCCTAGGTGCAAAGGCAAGGCAGGAGCGGAGCTGAGGCCAGGAAGGCGCCAGTGGCGTCTCCCAGCCTCGCGCAGCCTGCTCCTTCCTGGGGCAGGAAGCTCGCCCAGGGCAGAGCAGCCGCGCGCCAGCAACTCTGCCAGATCGGGCCTCTGAGCAGAGCTGGAGCTCTGCCGTCCTGGAGGCGCACTCGGCTCCAGCCAAGTAGGGCTTGAGCCAAACGAGGCTGGGCTGCCTCTTCTTCCCTCGAGGAGGCTCGCCTCCCGCCAGCTGTTCACTCGGCTTCCAGGTGGGGGCGCTCTGCGCCTCCTGCAGGTCTGGCTCAGGGCTGCTTGCCTGAGCTGGGGCTGTGGGGCGGAGCCCAGGCACGCAGGGCAGGCCCCAACCAGCTGCACGTCTCTGCTGGGGAGGAGAGCGCTAGGAAGCTACGTGTGTGAGGCAGCTGCTGGGCGCCCAGGAGTCAGCCTCCGGGTGTGGGGCTGCAGACCCCAGCCAGGGGCCCTGGGAGCCTGGTGCACTCCGTGCGGCGCTGAGTCTGGGCGGCCAAGCAACCGCTGGAGGAGCCCTGCACTAGCCCTTCCTTCGCACAGAGCTCTTCCTGCTGGAGCCCTTGGCAGTGTGCAAGCCACCGGCCCTAAGCCCTCCCAAGGACGCCTGGGGCCTAGGTGCAAAGGCAAGGCAGGAGCGGAGCTGAGGCCAGGAAGGCGCCAGTGGCTGCTCCCAGGCAGAGCAGCCTCGCGCCAGCAACTCTGCCAGATCGGGCTCTGAGCAGAGCTGGAGCTCTGCCGTCCTGGAGCGCACTCGGCTCCAGCCAAGTAGGGCTTGAGCCAAACGAGGCTGGGCTGCCTCTTCTTCCCTCGAGGCTCGCCTCCCCGCCAGCTGTTCACTCGGCTTCCAGGTGGGGGCGCTCTGCGCCTCCTGCAGGTCTTGGCTCAGGGCTGCTTGCCTGAGCTGGGGCTGTGGGCGGGAGCCCAGGCACGCAGGGCAGGCCCCAACCAGCTGCACACGTCTCTGCTGGGGAGGAGAGCGCTAGGGAAGCTACGTGTGTGAGGCAGCTGCTGGGCGCCCAGGAGTCAGCCTCCGGGTGTGCGGGGCTGCAGACCCCAGCCAGGGGCCCTGGGAGCCTGGTACTCCGTGCGGCGCTGAGTCTGGGCGGCCAAGCAACCGCTGGAGGAGCCCTGCACTAGCCCTTCCTTCGCTCACAGAGCTCTTCCTGCTGGAGCCCTTGGCAGTGTGCAAGCCACGGCCCCTAAGCCCTCCCAAGGACGCCTGGGGCCTAGGTGCAAAAGGCAAGGCAGGAGCGGAGCTGAGGCCAGGAAGGCGCCAGTGGCGTCTCCCAGCCTCGCGCAGCCTGCTCCTTCCTGGGCAGGAAGCCTAGCATGAGGCAAGTCTGGGCAAGGCTCGCCCAGGGCAGAGCAGCCTCGCGCCAGCAACTCTGCCAGATCGGGCCTCTGAGCAGAGCTGGAGCTCTGCCGTCCTGGAGGCGCAGTTGGCCCCAGCCAAGTAGGGCTTGAGCCAAAACGAGGCTGGGCTGCCTCTTCTTCCCTCGAGGAGGCTCGCCTCCCGCCAGCTGTTCACTCGGCTTCCAGGTGGGGGCGCTCTGCCTGCAGGTCTTGGCTCAGGGGCTGCTTGCCTGAGCTGGGGCTGTGGGCGGGAGCCCAGGCACGCAGGGGCAGGCCCCAACCAGCTGCACGTCTCTGCTGGGGAGGAGAGCGCTAGGAAGCTACGTGTGTGAGGCAGCTGCTGGGCGCCCAGGGAGTCAGCCTCCGGGTGTGCGGGGCTGCAGACCCCAGCCAGAGGCCCTGGGTTCCTGGTGCACTCCGTGCTGCGCTGAGACTGTGCCTCCAAGCAACCGCTGGAGGAGCCCTGCACGATCCCTTTCTTTCCATGGCACAGAGCTCTTCCTCCTGGAGCAATAAGACTAGCAGCGAGGCAAGTCTGGGCAAGGCTCGCCCAGGGCAGAGCAGCCTCGCACCAGCAACTCTGCCAGATCGGGCCTCTGAGCAGAGTTGGAGCTCTGCCGTCCTGGAGGCGCACTCGGCTCAAGCCGGGTGTGCGTGGCTGCAGACCCCAGCCAGGGGCCCTGGGAGCCTGGTGCACTCCGTGCGGCGCTAAGTCTGGGCGGCCAAGCAACCGCTGGATGGGCCCTGCTCTAGCCCTTCCTTTCCCTGGCACAGAGCTCTTCCTGCTGGAGCCCGCCCAGCAGTGTGCAAAGGCAGGCTCGCCCAGGGCAGAGCAGCCTCGTGCCAGCAACTCTACCAGATCGGGGCTCTGAGCAGAGCTGGAGCTCTGCCGCCATGGAGGCGCACTCGGCTCCAGCCAAGTAGGGCTTGAGCCAAACGAGGCTGGGCTACCTCTTCTTCCCTCGAGGCTCGCCTCCCGCCAGCTGTTCACTCGGCTTCCAGGTGGGGGCGCTCTCGCCTCCTGCAGGTCTTGGCTCAGGGCTGCTTGCCTGAGCTGGGGCTGTGGGCGGGAGCCCAGGCACGCAGGGCAGGCCCCAACCAGCTGCACACGTCTCTGCTGGGGAGGAGAGCGCTAGGGAAGCTACGTGTGAGGCAGCTGCTGGGCGCCCAGGGAGTCAGCCTCCGGGTGTGCGGGGCTGCAGACCCCAGCCAGGGGCCTGGGAGCCTGGTGCACTCCGTGCGGCGCTGAGTCTGGGCGGCCAAGCAACCGCTGGAGGAGCCCTGCACTAGCCCTTCCTTTCCTGGCACAGAGCTCTTCCTGCTGGAGCGCTTGGCAGTGTGCAAGCCACCGGCCCTAAGCCCTCCCAAGGACGCCTGGGGCCTAGGTGCAAAGGCAAGGCAGGAGGGCTGAGGCCAGGAAGGCGCCAGTGGCGTCTCCCAGCCTCGCGCAGCCTGCTCCTTCCTGGGAAGGCTCGCCCCCAGGGCAGAGCAGCCTCGCGCCAGCAACTCACCCAGCCAAGTAGGGCTTGAGCCAAACGAGGCTGGGCTGCCTCTTCTTCCCTCGAGGAGGCTCGCCTCCCGCCAGCTGTTCACTCGGCTTCCAGGTGGGGCGCTCTGGGCCTCCTGCAGGTCTTGGCTCAGGGCTGCTTGCCCTGAGCTGGGGCTGTGGGGCGGGAGCCCAGGCACGCAGGGCAGGCCCCAACCAGCTGCACACGTCTCTGCTGGGGAGGAGGCGCTAGGAAGCTACGTGTGTGAGGCAGCTGCTGGGCGCCCAGGAGTCAGCCTCCGGGTGTGGGGCTGCAGACCCCAGCCAGGGGCCCTGGGAGCCTGGTGCACTCCGTGCGGCGCTGAGTCTGGCGGCCAAGCAACCGCTGGAGGAGCCCTGCTCTAGCCCTTCCTTTCCCTGGCACAGAGCTCTTCCTGCTGGAGCCCTTGGCAGTGTGCAAGCCACCGGCCCTAAGCCCTCCCAAGGACGCCTGGGGCCTAGGTGCAAGGCAAGGCAGGAGGGCTGAGGCCAGGAAGGCGCAGTGGCGTCTCCCAGCCTCGCGCAGCCTGCTCCTTCCTGGGCAGGAAGCCTAGCAGCGAGGCAAGTCTGGGCAAGGCTCGCCCAGGGCAGAGCAGCCTCGCGCCAGCAACTCTGCCAGATCGGGCTCTGAGCAGAGCTGGAGCTCTGCCGTCCTGGGCGCACTCGGCTCCAGCCAAGTAGGGCTTGAGCCAAACGAGGCTGGGCTGCCTCTTCTTCCCTCGAGGCTCGCCTCCCGCCAGCTGTTCACTCGGCTTCCAGGTGGGGGCGCTCTGCGCCTCCTGCAGGTCTTGGCTCAGGGGCTGCTTGCCTGAGCTGGGGCTGTGGGCGAGCCCAGGCACGCAGGGCAGGCCCCAACCAGCTGCACGTCTCTGCTGGGGAGGAGGCGCTAGGGAAGCTACGTGTGTGAGGCAGCTGCTGGGCGCCCAGGAGTCAGCCTCCGGGTGTGCGGGGCTGCAGACCCAGCCAGGGGCCTGGGAGCCTGGTGCACTCCGTGCAGCGCTGAGTCTGGGCGGCCAAGCAACCGCTGGAGGAGCCCTGCACAGCCCTTCCTTTCCATAGAGCTCTTCCTGCTGGAGCCCTTGGCAGTGTGCAAGCCACCGGCCCTAAGCCCTCCCAAAGGACGCCTGGGGCCTAGGTGCAAAGGCAAGGCAGGAGCGGAGCTGAGGCAGGAAGGCGCCAGTGGCGTCTCCCAGCCTCGCGCCAGCTCCTTCCTGGGCAGGAAGCCTAGCAGCGAGGCAAGTCTGGGCAAGGCTCGCCCAGGGCAGAGCAGCCTCGCGCCAGCAACTCTGCCAGATCGGGCCTCTGAGCAGAGCTGGAGCTCTGCCGTCCTGGAGGCGCACTCGGCTCCAGCCAAGTAGGGCTTGAGCCAAACGAGGCTGGGCTGCCTCTTCTTCCCTCGAGGAGGCTCGCCTCCCCGCCAGCTGTTCACTCGGCTTCCAGGTGGGGGCGCTCTGCGCCTCCTGCAGGTCTTGGCTCAGGGGCTGCCTGAGCTGGGGCTGTGGGCGGGAGCCCAGGCACGCAGGGCAGGCCCCAACCAGCTGCACACGTCTCTGCTGGGGAGGAGAGCGCTAGGAAGCTACGTGTGAGGCAGCTGCTGGGCGCCCAGGGAGTCAGCCTCCGGGTGTGCGGGGCTGCAGACCCCAGCCAGGGGCCCTGGGAGCCTGGTGCACTCCGTGCGGCGCTGAGTCTGGGCTGCCAAGCAACCGCTGGAGGCCTGCACTAGCCCTTCCTTTCCCTGGCACAGAGCTCTTCCTGCTGGAGCCCTTGGCAGTGTGCAAGCCACCGGCCCTAAGCCCTCCCAAGGACGCCTGGGGCCTAGGTGCAAAGGCAAGGCAGGAGGGAGCTGAGGCCAGGAAGGCGCCAGTGGCGTCTCCCAGCCTCGCGCAGCCTGCTCCTTCCTGGGCAGGAAGCCTAGCAGCGAGGCAAGTCTGGGCAAGGCTCGCCCAGGGCAGAGCAGCCTCGCGCCAGCAACTCTGCCAGATCGGGCCTCTGAGCAGAGCTGGAGCTCTGCCGTCCTGGAGGCGCACTCGGCTCCAGCCAAGTAGGGCTTGAGCCAAGCGAGGCTGGGCTGCCTCTTCCTCGAGGAGGCTCGCTCTCCGCCAGCTGTTCACTCGGCTTCCAGGTGGGGCGCTCTGCCTCCTGCAGGTCTTGGCTCAGGGCTGCTTGCCTGAGCTGGGGCTGTGGGGCGGGAGCCCAGGCACGCAGGGCAGGCCCCAACCAGCTGCACACGTCTCTGCTGGGGAGGAGAGCGCTAGGAAGCTACGTGTGAGGCAGCTGCTGGGCGCCCAGGAGTCAGCCTCCGGGTGTGCGGGCTGCAGACCCCAGCCAGGGCCCTGGAGCTGGTGCACTCCGTGCAGCGCTGAGTCTGGGCGGCCAAGCAACGCTGGAGGAGCCCTGCCTTCCCTCGCACAGAGCTCTTCCTGCTGGAGCCCTTGGCAGTGTGCAAGCCACGGCCCTAAGCCCTCCCAAAGGACGCCTGGGCCTAGGTGCAAGGCAAGGCAGGAGCGGAGCTGAGGCCAGGAAGGCGCCAGTGGCGTCTCCCAGCCTCGCGCAGCCTGCTCCTTCCTGGGCAAGGCTCGCCCAGGGCAGAGCAGCCTCGCCAGCAACTCTGCCAGATCGGGCTCTGAGCAGAGCTGGAGCTCTGCCGTCCTGAGGCGCACTCGGCTCCAGCCAAGTAGGGCTTGAGCCAAAACGAGGCTGGGCTGCCTCTTCTTCCCTCGAGGAGCTCGCCTCCCCGCCAGCTGTTCACTCGGCTTCCAGGTGGGGGCGCTCCTGCAGGTCTTGGCTCAGGGGCTGCTTGCCTGAGCTGGGGCTGTGGGCGAGGCCCAGGCACGCAGGGGCAGGCCCCAACCAGCTGCACACGTCTCTGCTGGGGAGGAGAGCGCTAGAGCTACGTGTGAGGCAGCTGCTGGGCGCCCAGAGTCAGCCTCCGGGTGTGGGGCTGCAGACCCCAGCCAGGGGCCCTGGGAGCTGGTGCACTCCGTGCGGCGCTGAGTCTGGGGCGGCCAAGCAACCGCTGGAGGAGCCCTGCACTAGCCCTTTCCCTGGCACAGAGCTCTTCCTGCTGGAGCCCTTGGCAGTGTGCAAGCCACCGGCCCTAAGCCCTCCCAAAGGCAGGGCTGAGGCCAGGAAGGGGCCAGTGGCGTCTCCCAGCCTCGCGCAGCCTGCTCCTTCCTGGGCAGGAAGCCTAGCAGCGAGGCAAGTCTGGGCAAGGCTCGCCCAGGGCAGAGCAGCCTCGCGCCAGCAACTCTGCCAGATCGGGCCTCTGAGCAGAGCTGGAGCTCTGCCGTCCTGGAGGCGCACTCGGCTCCAGCCAAGTAGGGCTTGAGCCAAACGAGGCTGGGCTGCCTCTTCTTCCCTCGAGGCTCGCCTCCCCGCCAGCTGTTCACTCGGCTTCCAGGTGGGGGCGCTCTGCGCCTCCTGCAGATCTTAGCTCAGGGGCTGCTTGCCCTGAGCTGGGGCTGGGCGAGCCCAGGCACGCAGGCAGGCCCCAACCAGCTGCACACGTCTCTGCTGGGGAGGAGAGCGCTAGGAAGCTACGTGTGAGACAGCTGCTGGGCGCCCAGAGTCAGCCTCCGGGTGTGCGGGGCTGCAGACCCAGCCAGGGGCCCTGGGAGCCTGGTGCACTCCGTGTAGTCTGGGCGGCCAAGCAACCGCTGGAGGAGCCCTGCCTGAGCCCCTTCCTTTCCTGGCACAGAGCTCTTCCTGCTGGAGCCCTTGGCAGTGTGCAAGCCACCGGCCCTAAGCCCCTCAGGACGCCAGGAAGGCGCCAGTGGCGTCTCCCAGCCTCGCGCAGCCTGCTCCTTCCTGGGCAGGAAGCTAGCAGCGAGGCAAGTCTGGGCAAGGCTCGCCCAGGGCAGAGCAGCCTCGCCAGCAACTCTGCCAGATCGGGGCTCTGAGCAGAGCTGGAGCTCTGCCGTCCTGGGGCGCACTCGCTCCAGCCAAGTAGGGCTTGAGCCAAACGAGGCTGGGCTGCCTCTTCTTCCCTCGAGGCTCGCCTCCCGCCAGCTGTTCACTCGGCTTCCAGGTGGGGGCGCTCTGCAGGTCTTGGCTCAGGGCTGCCTGAGCTGGGGCTGTGGGCGGGAGCCCAGGCACGCAGGGCAGGCCCAACCAGCTGCACACGTCTGCTGGGGAGCGCTAGGGAAGCTACGTGAGGCAGCTGCTGGGCGCCCAGGGAGTCAGCCTCCGGGTGTGGGGCTGCAGACCCCAGCCAGGGCCCTGGGAGCCTGGTGCACTCCGTGCGGCGCTGAGTCTGGCGGCCAAGCAACCGCTGGAGGAGCCCTGCCCTTCCTTTCCCTGGCACAGAGCTCTTCCTGCTGGAGCCCTTGGCAGTGTAAGCCACGCTCAGCCCTCCCAAAGGACGCCTGGGGCTAGGTGCAAGGCAAGGCAGGAGGCT